>NC_092866.1:59198403-59287218 GCF_032062135.1 Pyxicephalus adspersus | reverse complement strand
AAACATAATCATGTATAAATAAGCACACACCACAAATACTTAATTACAAATTTTTAGACCTTAAACTGCCTTTAAAAAAAAAAAATATTGGATTATACTATTGTTTTGCCATTAGATGGTGCTGTGTCCTAATGTAAAGTGTGTAACAAACACAAACTTCTGCCATCTAGGAGATTAAAAATGTGTTACACACCGCGGCCACTACTGGTGGTCACAAAAAATGCACAGAAAATCATTTGAATATAAGTCATCCATCACAACCAACAGGGGGGAGATAAAGAGAATAAGCCAATGTGATTTTAATGTTTTCCCCTTAAAATAAATGTTAAAAATAAGGCATCATGGATGTATTTGTTCCCTTATTTCATTTTTTAGCATTTCTCTTGATTACTGTTTTGAATGTTATCAGTGTTTGGCAGATTTTGAGCCCTAAGTTTATACTCAAGTCAATGTAGTTTTCAGGTAAAAGTTGGTACCTTGGTTTATATTCGAGCACATGCATGTGTGTATGTATGTGTATGTCTGTGTGAATATATGAAATTTTATTTATATATATATACCTCTCTTCATCTATGCATATACAATTCTCCATGTTTCCTCTATTAAAAATTTTGCCAAATTGCCGAAATCCAATGAGCTCCCAATTTTCTATTTTTGGTGACAACATGCCACTGCTTTACTTTAAAGGTAAGTTTTGCTTTATAAAGCAAATTAAAGGAATAGTCCACTAACATGAACATTGGAGTTCTTTAAGAGCCTGGCAAAGCATTTGAAGATAAAATAATCCTTATTTACTCTGAGATCAAATAACTGGAAAGCCCAAATAAAAAAAATGTTTAATTTGCACGACGTCCCAAACCATCCGCCTGCCAGCCAAGCAGAGCGCAGTAAGTGCTGATGTGGCATTGGGCACCATGCTCCTCGAACGCATCAGACTTCATGCTCGCCTCGGTGCTCGTATTTGGTACCATTTGCAAGAAAAACACATCCTGCCATTCCTCCCTCGCTGCTGGCTCTCCATCAGGATTAGGCTTCATTTTCCATGAGATAACACGCTGATACATGGAATATTTTACACTTTCTGCTGCTCAGTGCCAGGATGCACAATTAGGAGTGGGCACAGGTTTAATGAAATTGCTCAAAATAGTAGGTGGGGGTGAGAGAAGGAAGGAAGTATTAATAAAGTATGAAAGAGGGTCCTCTTTCGATCCTAACAATAATAATAATCTAGGAACATATGAATATGTTGCAGTTTACCTGTCCTTAGATGTGGTGAGTTTTTATTTGTTATTACCTGGTGATCCTGCCAGTAGCACACTTTTAGTGTTAAGGTGACAACACTCTGTATATATCTGTGAAGGAGCAGCGTTGTCTGGCTGCTGTCCTGATCTGAACCCGAAACATCATCCCCCCGTATTCATCTCAAATGCAACTAGTATGAGCACTCTGATTTGAATTGTTCTCCAGCCTTTGGTAATCTCCTGCACAACACGGCATAAACTCGAATATATAGGAGGTAGTACAAGGAGCCAATCAGGTGTGTTACATGCAGACCTGCTAACATAAAATTTGCAATCAGAACAATGAAAGGAGTCACCAGTATTTTTGCTTTGTCCAATCACGGGCAGGGGGCGGGGAGGTGACCCAGCTGTGTACTGCTTAACTACCTGATAATAAAGTCCGGTCACAGATCTCAAATGAACATCAGCTCCGTGTGAATCTCAGGAATGGATAGGTGGGAAAAATGAACCCCTGGCAGATATAACTTATTGTGTTTTCCAAACTACAAAGCATTTCGACAAAGTGTGCCATAACTCAAAAGTATCTAAAAAGCACACTTGTTTAACCTTGTAACTATAATGTAGCAATGATAAATCTTTTCCTATGTTCTCTTTGTACATAGTCTGTCATCTTTGTTCAGTTTCCTGTAGCAGAGCCGGACAATGAATGTGAATAGGATGTAAATGAAATAATCTAATTGTGTGTACTCTTTCCAGCTCTTGAAATTCATGCTGTTCTAAAGAGCAGACACATTGCGCAGCGAGTGGCTGCCTCATTTAGTAACGTGCTGTCTGAGCAGACTTATTTCTGATCTGCTAAAAGGCTAAATGCTTTAATATCCACGGCCCGATGTAAATGGGTGTCATTTACCATGGATCTGTTATTTAGATGTCACTGCTCGGCGAGGAATCGGGAAAAGGTCACTGGTTTGGCATTATGGGCGTTCTGTCTTCTCTTTACTGTAAACAGCCAGTCTTCTGTTCCAGCCTGATCCCTCCTGTAATATTTTAATATTTGTTAGATTGTCCTTAAGAATTTAATAATTATTGGTGAAGAAGATTTCAGGACTACAGATTTTATTGTTGTTTTGGAAAACAAAAAGCTGGCAAAGGTTTGTAAGTAGGTGATCATCATTACTAAACATGTGGTTTAGAAACCCATCTCCCGAAGGATGGGGGAAACACGCAAAATCTACAACATGACAAGTGTGGTGGTAACATACAAAAGAAAGATAGAAAGCCCATCATCCTAAGGATGGTAGGAGCACCCCTCACCTCAAGGAGAACATGCAAAAGGGAAAACTCACCAAGGATGGTAGCAACATCTATTGTCCCAAGGGTGGTGGGAAAACAAAGGGAAAACCCATTATCTCAATGGTGGCAGAAACGTGCAACACCCAATTGGTGGTGGAAACGTGCAAAAGTGAGATGGTTAAAGCCATCACTCCAAGGATGAATATAAAAGTATAGAAAAAGGCAGATAAGAAAGCCAATTACCCAAAGGATGGTGGGAACATACAAAAGGAAAATGGGAAAACTCATTATCCTAGGGATGATGGAAAACGCTCATCACCCAAGGATGGTGGGAACATGCAAAAGTGAAATGGTAAAGCCCATCATTCAAAAGATGGTAGGAACACTCATTACCCCAAGGATGTTGAGAACATGCAAATTGTAAAAGGGGAAACCCCATTACCCCAAAGATAGTGGGAAAACCACTAATGGGAATCACCACACACGATGATGGGAGATTGGAAATTCTATAATTCCAAGGATGGTGGGAACATTCAAATGGGAAAACCCATCACCCCAAAGCTGGTGGGAACATGGAAATGGGAAAACCTGTCATTTCAAGGATTTTAGAAACACCCATCACCTCGAGGGTGGTGATAATATGCGAAAGCATGATGGAAAAATGAAATACCCATCACCCCAAGGATTGTGGGAACATGCAAATGGGAATTAGAAACCGTCAACACCACAAGGGTGATGAGAACAAGCAAAAGTCAGATGGGAAAACTCATTATTTTAAGGATGGTAGAAACATGGAAAATAGAAATGGGGGAAAAAATCCTCATCCAAAGGATGTTAGAAACACTCATCACCCCAAGGGTGGTAATAAAATGCAAAAACAAGGCGGAGAAACTTTTAGCCCAAAAATAGTTGTGATGTCTGCTTAGGCCACTTGGAAAACCCATTATCTCAATAATGCTGGGAATATTCATCATCAGAACGTAATGGAAACACCCTTTGCCCCACGTATTATGATAACATGCAAAAGCAAGATGGAGAAACCCATCAACCCAATATCACCCTAAGGATGATGGATAAAAGCAAATGGAAAAATAATCTCCCCAAAAATGGTGGGAACATAAAAAAGGGAAACTGGAAAACCCACCCCAATGATGTTGGAAATAACCAAAGGATGATGGGAACATGCAGAAGGTAGATGTGAGCACCTTTCACCACAGGGACGGTGGAAACGCAGCCAATTCACTATTATATTAAAACCAGGAAGAAAAGTAGTCTAAAAAAAGTCATCTTCATTCATCCCATGCTGGGTCTCTTCCTTAATGATCTCTTCCATCATTAAGGAACAGACCCAACATAGGACAAATATAAGGCCAGTTTTCAAAGTTTTTTCTTGAATCTGAATCTTCAACCACAAAAATATTTCTCATTTGGGATTCATGCTAGTAAATTGATTGTAGGATTTTGGAGTTGTAATCTTAACAAACAAGTAAATTTACGGTTGAAAGTTTTTGATAGAGTGAAAGTAAGATTTGGAAGGTGTCCTAGTCCTGGAGACACATCAGGCAATGGCAGGACGTCTCTCAAATGTGAACTAAATTCAGTCCCCACCGTAAAATTTACTTTCATATCCTGTTCTGGGCCAACTAAATTTGTGTTTCTCCCATCATTCCCCATGGAAAATGGTGAAGATGAATGTCTCCATTGGGAACACAGATGGTAATAAAGACCTGCTTGTTTTTTGCACATCAGCATTCTATCCAAAAACTAAAAGGAAACATTCGGTTTTGAATACCATTACCTTGTTAGGTCAGTGGAATATTTTTTGATATTTTTTTGTATCAATATTTTTTCTTATTGCAGAATGGTTCATTCATCTTTGTTAAGACATTCTAGCTATTCTAATAGCCAGGGGCTGAAAATGTCCTCATCATTCTCTTTGCAGGCACTCTTTCTACTCTTAGCGTCAGTGTATGTACCCTCCATATATTTTATAGTTTTCTACTTGTTTTACTGTAATTATAATAAACACAAAGATGGTAACACACTTCCCGTCCTAGGGTGACAATGCCCACTCGGGGCCCTTTATCCAAGACGAATCGGCATTGTGCCCTTGGCCTTTTATTTAAGTTGGACTGCAGACTGCCCAACCTCTATACCTTACCTCCTGACCTCCCTTGCATATGGAAGTGGGGTTGTTTAGAAGATAGCTGGGAAAGCGAACACATGATTTGATATTTTAGTTCAGCACACAAGAATGTATACAAACACTAGATTTTAAATTGGATCAGCAGGTATTTTCTTGTTCTTGTCAAACACAGCTTGAAAAGAATGCAGCCGCCACATCCAAGCCACCCATTAGGTTTCAATATTTTATATCTTTCTTCTTGGGTTTAGATATCCTTTAAATGTAATTGCCATGGCGGTAAAGAAAAGAAAATCTTTTGCAAACTGTGCACAATGCCAGGGGTCTAAATAAACAAACAAATGATAGAACGCCTTGGTATTTCAAAAAGACCCTGCCATTTGTATTTAAATGTAAACTGATCACATCACATAACCCAATGTAAAAAAAAACAATTCTTTCTGTAAAGCAACCCAAAACAATTCTTGCCTTGTGATTGTTTGTTGAAATGTTGGAGGTTATCAGCAGACCTGAATCTTTTTGCATTTTGTACCTGTCCAGCTCTTTTGTTACAAATGACGCACAGTAGCTAAAGGTTGTCAGTCTGTATATTGGTGTACCAACTTGTTGGAGGAGCCTCAAGTTTCTTGTCTCTATTTCAGGAGCTCCTGGGAGGTCTGCGGGACAGAAGCTGGCGGTCCTGATTGATGTGATTTGACCCAACCTGAAGCCCGATCGCTGAAAAACTGCCAGCTTTGTCAAGGTGAGAATCTCCGTTATTTGGAGTTGAGAATATCACAGCGTTTGACATAACATTCTGGAAGTGAAAAGACGGCGTTGTTAATAACCAGTATTGCATCACTTTATTTTTCTTCAATACAATGGTTTGAATATGGTTGGTATTGATAGGACACACACCTTTGTTTCCTTCAGTAGGCCAGTGTTGTATACGTAATGCATTATTTGCCACAAAATAGACATTATAATGATAAGGCCCAACTGAGAATTTTATCACCATTGGAATGTAAATGTTGTCTTAAAGTGGCTGAAGAAATAGGAATAAATGGGAGTTGCTTTCTTATAGGGAAAATCTAGAAATAAAAATTGTGCCTAAACAGTCCCCTTTTTGAAAAGTAACAATGCACCTTTGTGTTTAGGCACTCTTGTTTATTCATTCCCATATTCCAGTGTGGGATCATCCAGGACAGTATTGTATCTGACTCTTCTCATTAGATTTGGCAATGATACCATTGTGCTGTTCACTGTTCTGCTTGCTGGAGGGGAAGCTGTAAAAGATTTGTAGTGCCTGGATTTTCCTGCTTCTGCTTTATCCATTCTGTGGATCTGTGCCTCTTCCTTATTTAATTTTTTTGTATTTATATAGTGCCAGCATATTCCTTAGTGCTGTAGATTAAATAGGAGCTGCAAATGACACAGATATAAACAATGACACGGGAGGAGCTGAAAACCCTGCCCAAAAGAGCTTACGTTCTAAGAGGAGAGGGAAGTAGTACACAATTGGAGGGGGATATGGAATGTTACCCTCTAATTTTGCTTTTTTGATGATTAAACCACCAGTCATTCGATCATCGGTCATTAGGGTGCAGCTCTGACGCAAGGAAGCAAAGCCCTGCCGGTTTTACCAAGAACCCCTTCCATCTCCACACAAGGACACAGTACAATATTTGGCATTATAAATGGAGAAAAGACCAGTTGCAGGTAGTCTACAGGCAATACCAAATATTAATACTTTGCCTTTCTACTTTTTTGGGGCTTAAGTTCCATACTACATGCCCTGTTTAATAATGCTATGTTACCAAATGTTGGGCTATATTGCAGAAGCCCAAACCTTGCTTTGACTTCTTGGCCTATGCCATGTTACCGTGTTTCCCCGTAGCAATGTTTGAATAATGGCAGATTGCCAAATTATGAACTTTTCCAGCACTTTGAACCTATTTTTGATGCAATGACTAATGCTATGTTAACCTAAGAAAATCTGGTCTGGTTTAGCTTCACTGTTGTAAACTAAAAAAGAGCTCTTATTATATCACTTTATGGATATCTCTAGTTTGTATTTGCTGGTAGAAGACCTTGATAGTAAAACTTACCAACTGATATTAGAGTAATGATGTTTAAGGGGCAGGATATGTTGCCTTGTTACCCCTGCACCCTTGCAGGACATTTTTTAAATAAAATACATAAGCTAGTGTTGGTAACATGCAAGGTCCATATACATAGCCCGTTCCATGCTGTGAGAAGAAGCCAACCAGGAAATGTGATAAGAAGCATATCGGTAGGAGGGGAGAGTTGAGTGAAATGATCTCATTATTGTGTTTCATTGTTTAGCTTAAAGGAAGATCCATGATGAACTAGGCCCAGACTTGGGGTAATATAGTCCATGATTTACCCAGAAGCCTAACGGTTTCTTCTTTGGTGTAATAGTTCTGGACTAAACCTGAACATTTCAGCAAAGTCCTATTTAATATTACCTTTCAGTTCTTTTTGATTTTGTTTAAGGCCAAAGTATAATAGTCTAAGAACTCATCAGTGGTCAAAAACTTTAAATTCAAGCAGCTGGTGTATTTTCTTTTTATAGAATTCACCTTAAGAAAAAGTTTCAGACTCCTAACCTTTTAGCAGAACCAGATCATGGCCTAATTGTAGCAAATCCCTTTTAACGTAGAAGAAAAAAAGTCAGATAAAGGTCTGTGAAATGAAATTTAGGAAGGAGTTGGAAGCTTTGAGCCAACATCCTCGGCGGGTTACCGGAGACGTCTGCAAATGTCCAGAGCAAATTGTTCTCATTCCATGTGACAGATTGCAGAGGCCCGGCTAGATTACGCATCGTGGTCACATACGTTCAGTGGATTGCGGCCAGCTGGTCCTAAGAAAGAGCAGACAAATCCTCTAATTTTGGAGGAGAAAAAAAGTTACTGATGCACGGAATTATTGGCCTGGACAATTTAATAGACTGCGTGACTCATCGTCCAATGATATATGCTACAACCGGGAATTTATTTTATTTTTTTGCTTCAAAACGGAACATGGCCTGGTCTATAGTAACAATTTATATCTCCAGAAGAAGGCGCAATCTATCATCGCTAACTGAGCAATCATTTGTAATAGTGACTTTGGGTTACGGAGAACATAAGATGGATTGCGAGCGTGGCGACACAATCAATAAACAAGATGTTATTTAGCTAAGTATATGTCTGAAGTAGTGACACCTCCTCTCCCTCTTGAAAGAAGAGATCTTAGCTTGGAGCCTGACATTTCTCCAGGGATTAAGGTTGTTTTATGGGACTGGGGTTGAAGAAAATGAAGGGTTTTCTGTGCATGCTTTACAAGGCAATGGTTATATTACAAAGATAGGAGCTGTTTTAACAGTTTGATTTGTAAGAGAATGCAAATATTTAGTGAGTTTTCCCTCCACCCCTATTGCTTATTCCCTTATTCCCTCCATCCCTAGTGCTTTGTCAGGGCTTGTAAGGGGTGTGATACCAGTTACTTTGTTTCACCTGCAGTTTTGCAGCTTTCATGCCAGTGCCCTGCCCCCTGACTTGCTATCTCGGTAACTAATGGGCACCAGTTGTGGTCGAAGAATAGTTCCAAATGGAATCAATTCTAACTTAAGCCGCATACACACGTGCAATAATAGTCATTGGAAAGGTTCTTTGACGATCCTTTCCAACGACTATTATTGCACGATGCATGAACGAGTGCCGTACATACAGCGGCACCCTGCTGTGCTCTCTCCCTTCCCTTGCATTACGGTCGTTAGTTGTCCATTGTCCGTGGATCCGCCAGGACGGGTGTTCAGATGATGGACGCTGTACACACTCCAGATTCTTGCCCGATATCGGCCCTGAGCCGATTATCGGGCGAGAACTATTGGGCATGTGTATGTAGCTTTAGATCAGGAAGAAATTTTTTGCCTTCCTCTGGATCAACTATGTCTTTTATCTGGGATATATTTATTTCTCTAGTGGTTGAACTTGATCGAGTTATGTTTTTTTTCAGCTATCCTAAGTATGTATCTAGATTGAAGCAATTCTGATCTTGGATTGGAACTTGAAATTTGAGCAATCCAAGTTCCAATCTGAAGTTACTGTACCTGTCAATGGGCAATGACAGCAATTATCATCCAGCGGCCAGATTGGCTGTGCTCTGCTATACCGGTCATTGGAGGAAGATATAGCAGAGCTTAGCAAATTCAGATGTCAGAATGTTCCAACCAGCTTGATTGAGTGGTCAGTGAGGCCAGTGCAGCCATTAGACTATGACAGCTGACATCAGGTGGCCAGGTTGGCTGACCGATGCTATATCTACCATTGACGTATATTATGGGTCATTAAGTTCCACATCCGAATTTGGGAATCCGGTTCTGCGCATTTATAGTGGGCATCATTACTCGGTGATACTTCTCCATCCCTTAAACTCATCTCTGGCTAAATATTTTTTTAAAGTATGAAATAAAATACAAAATCTATCACATTCCCATGCCAGCGCCTTTTCTGGATATGGGGGATCACAAATCTAGTGCTGCAGATGTCCCTATGCATTGGCATCATTATTATTTTGATTTAGAGTGGACCCCTTGGCTGGAGAACCAATAGGAAGAATGAGGAACCCTCCTCCTGAAAACAGAAAAAGAGAGAAGACTTGGGGCATCATGTAACCCCAGATTAGGTGTGCAATGGTCCTCCTGCCAGGTTCCTATGGTATTATTTTAATGAAAGCTAAAGATTTCAAAATGTTGAAAACGTACCTGAAATGCGTAGGGTTTGCCATTTCTTTGTACATTCACCTATAGCTTTGTAACCAGCACTTCCATATAATTGTAGCCCCTTGCTTTTAGATATGCAGCTCCTTTGAATATCATGCATCCTGTTTGTTGGAAGTATGCTGTGGGAATGGGGTCAGCTTTAGTACATCTCAATAAATAGGGATTTGAGTGAATACAAGTACTTCTGATTATTTCTATAGCAACAAATAAAATCCTTGACACAGAAAAGAGTTTAGGACTGTGAAAAGCAGCTAAGAGGCCTTATGAAATAAACTCTGTTAATGCTCTTGCCCTTCTCTGCCTTGCTGTCCACTTGTCACCATTATTGGTTGACATCACCATCCAGTTGGTTATGCCATTACTTTGGTTATAATGGGAAGCATTCTGAAAAGCAGGGAATGATGTTAAAGTGAAGCTGTACCCAGACTTTGGACAATTATTTATTCTTAAAGTATCATATGTTATATGTATCTTCATACTGGAGACTGAATATGGATAAACACCATTTTTATGCTCATTTACAAAAATAAATTTAAAGGGAGGACCTGAATATATATGCAAAAAGTTTAACAGGAGGGTTTTTAGTGGCAGTTATATTTTTTTCACGTAATACAATACCAAACAAAAATACATTGGTAAAAAAAATACAAAAATAAAGGTAATTAGAGGTCCATAGCTCACTTACTTCATTGGATTTTATGCACGGTTAGCTACTCAAGTTCATAAATGTGAGACCCTTTTAAAGGGCTAAAAATCATATTGTAGACGAGGGTTCCTATTCTTAATTTCTGACGCGTTTCGCCTTAACTTACTTTGACTGACGTTTCATATACCTATTGGGAAAACTTTGCTTGAGGTGCAAAGCAAGCACCTTGAAGATTTAATTTACCAAACCTGCTCCAAGGAATGTACCAAAACATGTTTGCTTTTTGTATTTGTTGTTTTAATACTTCATTATATGAGTGTTTTTTATTTAAAATATTAATTCATTGAAAGGTTGATGTCAAAATCTCTACATTTTCTTTCACCCCAAATCGGTGGATGAATTTTATCTTTATGCAGCTGGTTTAACTACATCTTCCAACATAAAACAAAAGGGGACAATTTCTTTGTTACCTTTAATATATATAATATATCTTCTTAATAATATTCATATATACATATATTTATATATATATATATATATATATATATATATCTCAAATATCTATTGATTGATCTTTATGATATTAAACTTTTATATATGTATCCCAAATATATTATGGATCCATATGATATACTGCTAAAAACACGTATTGCATATCTATCATCAATCTTTATTATATACTACTTATTTGTTGATCCATTGATTGATCAATCGATCTTTATAATATATATATATATATATATATATATACACTGCATGTATGACATATCTATCATTCTAATAATCGATCAAATATTTACTACTATATATATATATATATATATATATATATATATATATATATATATATATATTACGTATCTATCCCCCATCTATTGATCGATTGATCTTTGATATATACATATATAATTTATCAAAGATCAATCGATAAATCTATGGAGGATAGTTACGTTATATATATATATATAGTGCTATATATATGCATCATACCATACCAATTGATCTTTAGGATATAAAACTACATATATATATTTTGTAAATGTATCACATATCTATCTATCGAACTTTATGATATACTACTATATATACGAATCACATATCTTTATTGCTCTATCTGTTGATTGACTGATCTTTAGGATGTACTACTATATATATGCATGGCATATCTATCACTTTATCTGTTGATCAATCCATCTTTATGATATAACTATATATATATGCATGGCATGTCTATCCATTGATCTTTATGATATATTGCTGCATATATATATTACATATCTATCTGAAAATCAATCAATTGATCTCATCTTACATACTTCTATACACATTCATAACCTTCCCCTTTAAGTGTGATAAAAGCCTTGGAATAATAATGCCCCCTCAGGATTCTTGTCTAGTTTTGTCATCGCTGTATCCGCGAGCTGAAACTTCTGGACTGCATCCAAACCGACAATTAGCCACTCGTTATTCTAATAACTTGTAACGCTGCCACTAACCCTATTACACACGCAAAGCTGAGTGACCGCTCCCCACATCTCCTAATATAATGGTGTGCGGGTCGTCTCGGGGCTCGGCTGCCTCTTTGTATCAGAAGCAGATGAGTCAATGTAATTAGTATTTGTAATAACCTACAGAGAGAAAACGAAAAAAAAAAATCATCTGTTATAGGCTTGTTAATTAAAACATGACTTCACTTTATGGATTACGAAAAGATGTGCAGAGGGTGACACCAGGCTTGTGTTCTTCTCTTTATAACATTGGCATTTTAGAATGATTTATGGTTAGATTATGGTGTTTGCAGAAATTAAAGAAGATCAATGTTCAAATGTTTACTCGCTTCTCAGTAAATTTACATTACATTCAATACATGTTACAATATACGGCACAGTATTATTTTTCTTGGGTTGTCATAATATCATCTGCTGCAGGTAGGAGGAAGCAGATTCCCAGTCTCCTATCCCCCTAATCAGACTGCAACATTGTAGCAAGTCATTGGGTGCTGGTTTGTGAACACAAGCCAGATTGGCACAGGTACCAAGATTACATAAATTCTCTTAGCCAGCATCTCAGTCCAAGAAGATAATGCTGACTTTGAATGATATGTCAACAATGCTGGCTCTGGATTTTCTTTTTCTCTACTGCCTGTTTGAGACCTCTGGGATGAACTTGATGCCTGACCCTGGTTTAAAATTAAGTTATTTGTAGCCCCTATTGGACCTTTGTTCACTCATCTTAGTTTTCCTAATTCCTTTCTCCCCTTTTTCTCTTAGTTATTTGCAATATTCTCTATCAATGTTCACTAACTTTTTAAAATTTCTTTAAGATTGTGTCCACACTTGTACTTGGAACAGATGTGTGGCTCCTAGAGTTTGGTACCTTGCCAGTCCCAGCCAGCCACTTGCTCCCCTACCCCTCCACTGTGCTGGTTCTTGGATGACCCATCTTCAATTTTACCTATTATAATTGCTGGCTGTTGGTGGTGCGGAACTGATCACTGCTGCCCCTATTCATTCTCTATGAGCTCCCCCTGGTGCATCTCCTCAAAGGGAGCAGTTCAGGGGCATGAGGAAGCCATAACCACACCACAATCTCCCCTCCAGAGTGCACAAAACCTAACATGTCCATATCATTTCAAATGGTTTTCAATATATTTTAATCAAACTAAAATAACACCTGCTTTCCTGGAGGTCCTTGTTCAGACTCCACCATTTACAAAGTCCTCCTTTGTTTGCAGCTGGTGGCCTAACCATGTAGGTCTTGTTCAGGTACTTCCTGTTACAAGGTGACTACGCTCGGTCCCTGCACCTAATATGCTTCTGAGTTGTCACATGGGCTTCCATAATACAAATGCATGATTTGATGCACATTTTATAGTATAGTTAACTGGTGTCAGAGCGACCCTGACAAATGCCCTGCAGCCTGAGCAAACCTGGTAAATGCCCTGTGGCCAAAACCACCCTGAGAAATGCCCTGAAGCCACAGTCACACTAGTAAATGCCCTGAAGCCAGAGTCACCCTAGTAAACGCCCTGCGGCCAAAACCACCCTGAAAAATGTCCTGCAGTAGGAGTCACCCTAAGAAATGCCCTGCAGTAGGAGTCACCCTAGTAAATGCCCTGCGACCGGAGCCACCCTGGTAAATGCCATGCGACCAGAGCCACCCTGGTAAATGCCATGCGACCAGAGCCACCCTGGTAAATGCCATGCGACCGGAGCCACCCTGGTAAATGCCATGCGACCGGAGCCACCCTGGTAAATGCCATGCGACCGGAGTCACCCTGGTAAATGCCCTGTGACCGGAGTCACCCTGGTAAATGCCCTGTGACCAGTGCTGAGTGCACACAGACAGTAAATGGCTGGAAAGAGGATGCAGTAGTCGGCAGTTGGATCTAATACACAGTGCTTTAAATGTTATTTAATTAGTAGGAAATAGAAATAGTAAATCCTGAGTCATCCCAAAAATCCCAGGGCTGTCCCAGACTTGAGCACATCTGCGCTTTTTCCCTCTCGCCCAGAAAATAGTTTGTTCTAACGAGATGTGATAATCACTGAAATGACGGGGCCGTTACCGGTGTGATAATCTTGTTGAAGAAGAGCCCAGGCACTCTAGAAAATGAATTCTGCATATATTACCATTGACAGATGGACAGTGTCAACAAATTGCTTTTCGAAAAAGACAACTGCGAGTATGGATTAGGTAATTAAAATTTTATGGAAGCCACAACGGATACAATGTTTGTCAGCAAAACTCAACTGTAAAAAAAAAAGGTGGGGGGGGTATTTCTGTTGTCACTGAGATTCCCATAGTCACTATGTCATCCAGAATGTATCTAAACCTAAAACTAAAATATTTTGCAGCTTTCCAGTCCTTAGAGGTAGCACCTCATTACTTTTGTAACTCCATTCCCCTTTAGGGTGACCCCTCAGTGATTTTACCCCTCCATATAATTACATTCCTGATATGTAACAATATGTAGCAATTTTTTTTATTTTATCATTTTTTCAGAAAGCTTTCACTTTTATCATGAAGAAGTCATGTTTGATCACGTGACTAAACCTAGGCAAAGTCTGCTGCAGGCAATTTGAATTATTTCCCCAGTCTTCTCTCATCCAATAGTAAGAATGCAACACTTGTACCTTTGTTGCAGTTTACATGGTACTCCGCTGCTGCAGGGGCTGATCTATGTCAGACATTGGTAAATCTCATCCTGGAAGTATAAGGTGACCCTAAATAATTGCTGAACAAAGATGTCCCCTATCAGGATGGAATAGCAGATGAAATCATGGTCAATGGTAATATTGTGATCTCTATGAGAGATGTTATAAATGTAAACATTCCTTAGCATCCATTTACCATTACAAAATATCTCTGATAATGGCTCAATTTTAAAATGATCTCTTTGCCCCTAATAAAGACAGCTCAGTCCTTCTATATAGAAAAGCCGATATTTGCTGATTACACCCACCACTACATATCCCCCTCCTATTGTGTGTAATTTCCCCCACATACTAGATTGTAAGTTCTTCGGGGCAGGGTCCTCTCCTCCTGTATCACTGTCTGTTTTAGTCTGTCATTTGCAATCCCTATTTAATGTACAGCGCTGCGTAATATGTTGGCGCTATATAAATCCTGTTTAATAATCCTACTAGATTGTAAGCTCTTCGGGGCAGGGTCCTCTCCTCCTGTATCACTGTCTGTTTTAGTCTGTCATTTGCAATCCCTATTTAATGTACAGCGCTGCGTAATATGTTGGCGCTATATAAATCCTGTTTAATAATCCTACTAGATTATAAGCTCTTCGGGGCAGGGTCCTCTCCTCCTGTATCACTGTCTGTATTAGTCTGTCATTTGCAATCCCTATTTATTGTACAGCGCTGCGTAATATTTTGGCGGTATATAAATCCTGTTTATTAATAATAATAGTAAAATATATTAATAATTACAAAGAAAATAATTTTCCAGCAGGGATTCTAGGTAATTTTCCTCCATGTTTAAAAGTTCCAGCATTGCAAAAGTCAGCTCTTTTCCAGGATCCAGTACAGAGGTACCACTTATCCCCCAGTGCCAAGATATCGTTTTGATACCTGGTCCCTGCTCTGTAAATCTGCAGCCTTCATCCATAAATCGGCACTTATGTGCAAAGAAACTTATTTTATGATCTGATCATTATACCAATTTATGTATAACTGCAAAAGAAAAAAAAAACACTTGAACCTTTTAATTATACCTCAATTAGTTTTAATTGGCTTTATTAATTCCCTTTTCCCCTTCTTTAGTTTTTTTTTAAAATATTATATTATCATTATTAATCGTTTTCATTTCCTAATTATTTTTCTACAAAGATGAAGCCACCATTCTTTTTGGAGAGATAAACAAGTGAAGGCATTGGCAGGGGGAAGACATTTTTAGGCAGTAGAAAGTTTTTCATCTACTCCTTATATAACATAAAAATATCCAATGTCCATGCAATGCCATAATCCGTGCAAAAAAAAATGAAGACCGTAGAGCAGCTTGCAAGTATGTGGCCCCTGAGTATGTTTGAAAGCAAAATATGCATGGCCCAGGAGTGTCTCTTTAGGATACCCAATAGGCAATGCACACATTCAGATATTGACTTTTGGTTATAAGTTCCTTATTTTGACCTCTGACATGTGCTGCAGATTTTCTCACAGTGAAGATGTGACACTAATGAAATGTTACATTGTAGCTCTTTCTGCTCCCTCATGACCCGCTGTCAGGGGCTGAACTTTGACTCCTCATCCTCAGGGCACAGCCATGTGTGCAGCTATCAGAGGCCACCGGACAGCTTGGCCCACCCGTCCCCACCCTCGCTCAGCAAGGGACAGGCTGGGACAGGGACATCTGGCTCCCATGTGCTGCTGCTAGGAACAGAGGGGACACTCGCAGATGTCTTTTAGGAATCTTCAAACCCCTTTAGGGTACGGAGGGGATCAGGCTAAAAAAACATTTGTATTTCTACTATAAACACACAGACAGATGATCAACAAGGAAAGCTACTGATAACCAAACATATGGTATGTAAAAATCTGAAATATACATATGTGAGCTATCCTACTCTCCAAAGGACAGTTTTTGTACAACTATGCAACACTATGGTATATATGCAGGTCCCTGACCTCCCATTTCTCTGATGCAGGTAAGCACTAAAGCTTGGTCAAGGACACCCCCCAACGTACTAATTGGGGACTATAGCCTCATACTTTTTGCTTCTATTGATAAATCTTCACACATCAGATTCTTGACCGTGATGAACGATCGGGCTTGTCTCGGGTGAGAATCTGACGTGTACAGCAATCACCCAATGTCGTCCATGAACAACAGTTTGGGAAGGTTCTCTAATCATCCGACTTGTGTACATAGCCTAACAACTGGACTGACATTGGCCGCACCTTTGATGAGCAGTGGTGATTGGCCCAAAATAATTACAAGTCTGATAACAACTGAGAATTCTATTGATGTTTGCAACAAATCTGAAAAGCACCAAGGATTTAACGGACATTGACTTTACATCTGATAAGCACTGGGGACATTGGCCCCTATGTCTGATCAGCACTAAAGATTGGACCAACATCAGACACAGCACCAACAGTTGGACAGATATTGACCTCAAGTCTGAAAATTATTAAGAACTGGCCCACAAGTCAGCTTAACATTGAAAAGTCGACTGATACCAGGCAAGTGTCTAATAAGAGCACAGCGGAGTGCTACTTGCTCAGCCTATCCCCTCCCTTTACCATTGAACTCAACAATACTGTGTGTACAGCATTTGTCGTTCATCTAGAAATGATCATGAAAGATTATTTCCAGTGACAATAAACCAATGTCCATCCACAGGCTTTGCCACAACACTAAATACGGTGGGCTCAGAAACCAGGGAAGCTGTTGGTGTTCTAGGTTAGCATTGAACACCAATAATATTAATGGGTGAAGAACTAAGCGATGTAGGCCATGCCCTTACCTCTAGTTACCCCCTGTACATGTTTATCCCTAAATAGGGTGTTTTCATTGGCTGGAGCCACTTCAGTCCTATACATATCTGATGTCTGGGTCATGGGAAAACAACTCTGTGCATCTTTTATGGAAACTCAACAGAAGAAATATTTTTGTTGGCAGAGAATGGAGAATACATAAGAAAGGGAACCATCTGTCATCCAAAGGATTTGTTCAATACTCACTATAGACCTCAGTACTATTCCAGGGTCTTTAGAGACTCTGTTGTGTCAGGTGTGGATGTAGAATGGATTTATTAATGTATGTGTTAATGCATGCATAATACATCTTGTAGGTGGACCTACATCAGGGAATTAAAAAAGTTCAACTCCAGACAGAAGAGCTTAAATGTGTGTTAAGTAGTATCTCCATGTGTTTTGGTTTCTGAACAGTAGACTGTGGAAAGAAGTGGCCGGTCTAAATCAGGATCTGCAACATTGCACGGTACTGCCAATCCAAAAGAACGGAAGTCATGGCACAGAGAATGTCTTCTTATCTATCCACTGGCTGGTTTGGGTGACTGACCAATCTCTACAGCTACATTGCACTGTATAAAAGTGGGGTCAGGGTTATCAAACAGTGACCAGCTCATGTAGTCAATGGCTCTGCCCTGGCTAAGCCTCATTTTTCGCCTATTTAACTGGCAGACTCTCAGAGGAAGGAGAAGGTGGTAGGCGGGTGCCAATGAACAGAGACACTTCTTGTTATTTGTAGAGAGAAGGCCTTAGAGTACCAGACCTTCATGGACCCAACAATACAAAGTCTGTGGCTTCTTAAAGCCCACCTCCTCCCTTATGTATAGCACGGAAGTCCCCCAAGTACCACTTTCTATGCCTTTAGAGGAATAAACCTTCAGGGACCCAATGAGACCAATAATACAAGTTCTGTAGCTTCTTAAAGCCCACCTCCTCCCTAAAAAAACCTCCCCAAGTACCACTTTCTGTGCCTTGAAAGGATAAACCTTCAGGGACCCAATAAGACCAACAATACAAATTCTGTAGCTTCTTAAAGCCCACTCCCAAGCACCACTTTCTGTGCCTTGTAGGAATAAACCTTCAGGGACCCAAAGAGACAAACAATACAAAAACAAAAGTTCTGTAGCTTAAAAAATGAGAAAGAACAATAAAGCAGGGGTTTTCCTTACGGCAAAACAAAATAAATTGTATTTATATATAACACCAATAGATTTTAGCTAAAATTTAGAAAAGCATACTGTTTAGACGGAAAGTCGACAGTCCCATGACATTAATGGGACAGACCTAAACTCTTATACCCTGTAAACCGAAAATGTTGGAAATCTATTGGTGTTCTATATAAATATTACAATTTATTTTGTTTTGCCGCAAAGAAAACCCCTGCTTTATTGTTTCTTTTTTTATGTACTTCGCAAGGGGGCATCCACCATATGAACACATAATAGGACACCCAGGGAGGAAAAACAAACCCCATCTTTACGCAAGTTCTGTAGCTTCCTAAAGCTCACCTTCTCCCTTAATAGCCCACCACAAAGTACCACTTTCTGTTCCTTAAGGAAATAAACCTTTATGGACCCAATGAGACCAACTATACAAGTTCTGTAGTTTCTTAAAGCCCACCTCCTTCCTTAAAAGCCAACCCCTGAGCACCACTTTTTCCTATGGTCTTCCCATTCTATGATTTCTATTGTCCAATCTTGTAGCAACTTGAGGTCCTTCCTCTTTTACTTGACTAATGGACCTCAAAGTTTTCGGAATCTGGAGCTTCCATTATGACTTCTTTGCATTGTTCTACTATGAGCCCAGGGCAATATTATGATGTACACCAGGCTGTGTGTCCATGACCCCACCAGACATACAAGAGGTTAGTTTAATGATGCTGGGAAACATTTAAGACCCCATACAGAAGAATCAATCCTTTATACAAGATTGTGATGGTGGAAGAATGGATTGATTTGTAGTTATGCCTGTCTGTATCACTGTTTTTTTGGAGGTCTGTTTACTTCTTTTTAAATAAAATCAATTTGTTTTCTTTTAAAACAATTGTTGCTTTAAACTAATTTTACCTTTTTACTTTTTTATTGTTTCTTTTCTTTAAATTCAGCCTTTTTTCTCTCCTGCCCACCATCTAGTAACGCCGCAGTCCTCCTGAATATTTGTGTGGCTTTTCTGCTCTCTGATTACACAATACCAATTAAGTCTTGCTGAGAGGCCGCGCGGCCCGCTGCAGTGGATTTGTTTTGCGTGCTACATAAATTGCCATAGTAACAAAGTCCTTTCTATTTTTATATCAAATGGCAAAATGTTTCTCCACTTAATTCCACTCCTGGAGGACAAGTGACTCGAACTCTTCAGTGCAGTTTTTCAGAATGAGAGATGGGTTTTAACTGTATAGTGACTGGTGGGGATATTGACCCGCTTGGGGAAAAAATAATGGAGTAATGGCCATTGCCTCCCCTGTTGACTGTATTTTCTGTGCAATCAGACTCTGGTTTTATTAGAAACTTCCATTTATGCTATATAGCTGCTTTACCTTGTAAACATGTCACAAGGATGTCCTCTGATTTATGTCAGAATGCCAACCTAAGCAATTACATCACTAAAACAGTACACACTTTCAGGGCTGGCTTGCACCATTGTGCACTGGACAATGTTGCTCAACAGAGGCCCAATGGATCAAGAAAATCTTCATAATTTTCAATGAGCCTGGTTATCATTATCTTGTATTTATATGGTGCCAATATGCACTGCCTGGCCAAATACAAAAGTCCCAAAGGCTGTGTAGCAGTGGTATTTGGGGTACCTTTGGGAGGATTGTTATGATCTTGGGTGCCTGTGAGGGTAGAGTTATGATCCATTTTGCTTGGGGGGGCAGTGTGTGCTCCAAGGTGCCTGTGATGGGGGTAGTGGTATGATCTGGGGTGCCTGTGGGGGTAGTGGTATGATCTGGGGTGCCTGTGGGGCCAGTGTTATGATTTCGGGTGCCTGTGAAGCCGGTGTTATGATCTCGGGTGCCTGTGGGGGTAGTGTTATGATCTGCGGTGCATGTTGGGGTAGTGGTGTGATCTGGGGTGCCTTTGAAGCCAGTGTTATGATCTGGGGTGCCTGTGGGGGTAGTGTTATGATCTGGGGTGCCTGTGGGGGTAGTGTTATGATCTGGGGTGTCTGTGAGAGCAGTGCTATGATCTGGGGTGCCCGTAGGGGCAGTGTTAAGATCTGGGGTACATGTGAGCACAGTGTTATGATCCGGGATGCCTTTGAGGGGCATGTTGTGATCTGGGGTGCATGTGGGGGTAGTGATATGATCTGGGGTGCATGTGGGGGTAGTGTTATGATCCGGGGTGCATGTGGGGGCCAGGTATGATCCGGGGTTGCTTCAGTTGGTTAAGTCTAGATTTAGCAACATTATGTGCCCAAAAAATGTCAACTGAATTTACCAATTGTCTAGGTTTTTGGCATGGCATAAGATGACAATGCCAGGAGGGGCTCACATTTTATAGTCCAAGGACAGATTTGGGATAAGCCAATTGCACTACCAGTATGTTTTTGGGATGTGGGGGGAAACCCATGCAAAGAATAGAAGTACAAAACGACAACATGCAGAGATAGTGTCTGAGATTCACACCCCATTGCTGCCACTTCGCTCTATCCACTAATCTTGTTCACATCAACGCTCTACACTGTGCTAAAATAGAACTTGCTGCATATAAATGCACGGCAACACATTACGGCACGTCACAACACACATTAAGGAAAAAGTAAATTGGCTCCCGCTGTGAGAAGAAAGGAAAATGTGCAGCAATGTGTTAAATAAAGCACAACACCGCCCAATGACTGAAGTGCTTTTAACACACAACATGGCAATGCACAAAGTTGGAATCCAACATCAAGCTGGTTGCACATATTAAAATCTGATTATATGAATTGCACAGCCAATCAAGTTTGGATAAAATGAAATACTTTAGCAAGAACAAGTCAATTTTTCCAGAGTTTTTCTTTTAAGTAATTCTCCTGAGTGAATCCTAATTCACCCCATAAAATTCTCTGTGATTTCCTCATCAGCCAGCGCTGGTTTAATGGCCTCCAAATGATGACCCTCCAGCAAATAGAGCTTTTGGAAACCCATAGGGGGCTTGTTGAAGCTTCATGCTGGGCGTATAATGTAGCAGATCAATCTGTGTCTTTATATGGGCTCTCCGGGGTCTGTTTAAAAGTCTCCTATGAATCGAGGATATTGTCAGGGTCATTATTAAGACAATAAGAGGTCAGATATTGACAGATGGGATGGAGTTGGTGAAAGCACGTCAGCACTGAAGCATCTCCAAAAATATTGGTGGCTGTTGTAGATTAATGAGTGGAGTCCTCAGCACATGGAGATGTCTGATATGCATATAATTGTATGTAGGGAAATGTCTTTGTATTATTAATGCTGGAGGTAGTGATGAGTAAAATCCCACATAAATCTCACTTTCACTGTAGGTGAATGTTTCTAGTGCATGTGTTTAAAATGACAGTGATTGATTTAGCACTAGAGTGCATAAATCTGCCTTAAGCTACATTCACACTCACAATCTGATGATTGTCGCCCGACATGAACGGTGCAAGGATAAATGGATTGGCAATGACTTTTGAAATGACACTAAAGCCGTGTATTCACGTGTAAAGGATATCAAAGACTTGTTACTAGAAATAATATTTTATGATTGTTACCAGTGTCAGATGAATGAATGGGCCCTGTACACTCTGTGCTGTTCTATGGAGAGGGGATGGAGGATAGACAAGTTGGCGGACCCTCGCTATGATGTCCTCCGTAGGTGGTTCCCGATCAGCAGTGGCTTTGGATTGATGAACGATGTTGGGGACACACTGTTTCGGGAGACTATTACCTGATGTGGAGGGGGTGTACAGGGTGGGCACGGGTGGGAATTCAGTGCCCCCCACTTTTTTCGGGAATGTGCATGCCCACTTTTATTTTGCAGAGAATTCTTTGGTGGTCCGTGGCTCTGGCCGGTCAGTAGAAGGACCCCGCTGGGGGGGTGGGGGGACACACCGGCCATGTTTGCGTTGGGAGAGTGGATGGGTTCTGGTATCATGATGTCACCCTGGGGGTAGTTTCTTCCCCTTTGAATGACACATAGGCAGGGGTGTAGTAGGGCCGGCACATTTACATAAATAGAACCGTGCCCCCTCCTTTTTTATGACTACACCCCTGCTGATGTGTGTACATAGCCTAAACTCTGTACCATGGTGCACACTTACCCCCAAACCCTCCTCTACTCCCCCATCCCCACAGTGATTCAAGAAGCACAATTTCCCACTTTGCTCTGTTGCTGGTAATGGCATTTACTCCTGGCCAATCCTTTGGCATCTTTAGCCATCTTTATTAGCCTCCTCCGGTGCAACACAGGGTAACATGACATTGCACGGGGCAACTTGGCATTCTGTGCTGAAATTGATGCAAAGGAACTATACAGAATACTCCAAAGAATGCAAGGTGAAGTTATTGGAGAGCATTTCAAAGGCTTCATAAAACGCCCCTGCAAAGCCAGCATTGACGCAAATTGGTAGCTAATATTTTCAATTTATTAAATCAGACCAACACTGGAAAAGCAAGATGGAGAAATTTGGTTCCGAAATGAGGACAGTCCCTCGAAATAAAGGACAGGTGCTTTGGTGGTGATCCATATCCAACCCATTTTTTTCATGCTCATTGCAAAGGCCAGAATGGAGCTGAACCCATTCTGCATCCTCGCTCCTTGCTTCTGAGAGTATCTGGAATAGAAAAGACCTGGATACACTGATACAAAGTGACAGGCGGCCTGACACTGTTTGCACCTGTTTATACATGAGCAGAGTCGTCTCTTGACAAATATCTGTCAACGTAAGCTGTGCAGAGGGCGACCCCGGGTCACGCAGGGTGTTTGATGCTGGGATTCTCCAGCCATTACTGGCCTGACCCCGAGGGAGCTCCTTCACTCTAACAGTACAATGTGGGATTCCATCTGCTGCACACATAAACATAGAAACTGGCGATACATAGAACGGTCTGGGGGCTAATGTTTATATGGAGCGTTATAATATAAACAATGGCATTTTTAGCTCTTGCTTGTGTATTTGCATGCAAAAATTGAATCTTTTGGAAACTCCTGCACATAGGACCAGGCAAGCACGAGACGCCGGCAGGCAGTCCAAGAGATCCGCTTGCAACGGTATCTCGTCCTTGCCTCTCCCTCCATTCCACCTAAACCACCAATGCTATTGAAATTGTCTCATATATCATTTCCCTATACCATCAAAAACTAAATCATCACAATTGGTACCCCAGCTACCTCCCTGCAGGCCTATGCTTTGTTTCCCTAAATGATTTTGTTCTATGCAACACTAGAAAAACTTCTATTTCTACCTGGAAAAATCTCGACTCCTCCTTATAACCATCCTTTGTGGAGTATCCACATATTCCAGCTTCCCTATCATCTCTACTATCTACAATCATTTATATCCAGACTTCTATCTGCCTTCATTATCAAGTTAATTCTTCTCTCCCTGTTGGGGCAACTATTGGCGTGAACATCTGCATATGTTTTTATACTCATCATAGTTCAATGATCATTATACTTTTTTTCTTGTGCTCTCTAACCTTACAACTAGAACACAATATCAAAACAACCCCCCTGAAGAAGCCATTTGGCGAAACGCGTCGGACAACAGATTTTGTTGTGTAATGTTGAAAGAAACTATAATACCTGAAAGTATCACTGTAATTGTTTGTAAAAGTATTTATTTCACATTTTTCACAATTGTTTATATTCATCAACTTGCCTATTAATGGTCAGTAGATCTATGTTAGAATCAGGATCTAAAAGAAACACATTAAAGTAACATACTATACTAAAAATTGGCCTATTTGATTTCTCCTATCTTTTTAAAGTTAACTCCTACACATAAGTTGTGGAACGCAAATATTAATAAATCATGGGCATGACCAGTAAATGTTTGCTTCCATCAGAACAAGGAAAGGAGCTGGTGCAGAGCACAATTTACTGTGCTCAGAGATGCACGCTTTGCATAAGGCCTCTTTGCAAACTTTCATTGGTACCCCAATGATCTGAGAACCCCATCTGCTTACAGAAGATGAATTCCCAAGCACTCACTGTTTGCTCCTTGCAGCTTGAATCTGACTGCGGATACAACAGAAGGCAACAGAAAGCAGACCAACCTACCTTTAAAGCCCAACTTTTTTTTTTAACCAACGTTGGCTGTAATACCCACCTTCATTATAGTACTGTTGCTTGCAGTATCTCTTCATTGCCAGTAGATGTCCCTAATATTCCAGATTGAATATTGCACAACATCACTCAACCTAAAAAAAAGTGGTAGAAAAAGTGCCAGCCCCCCATAGACATAGAATGTGTCCATGCCATCATACCAGAAGAATTAAAAGAAAGAGTCCTGCACATCATGTGACAGGGTGGAATTTATTGGGAAATGGTATATATTCATCAGGGAGGGGGATTATAATTTGGGTGTGCTGACCTCTTTCTATAAATTGTAAGTCTACCCATTGCTGCTTCCAATATTACTTAACTTGAGATATGTATGTTTGTCTGTGCACCACATTTTGGTTTCTCTCCTATTTTAAACTATTAAACAAATTCCTATTTGCATAATGACTTTTTTTGCACAGTTCACAGAATCATGAACTGGTCCACATTTCTTTATTAGTCTTTACTTTTCTGCTCCTTGCCTGATATGTAGATATTTCTCTTTATCTGCTAGGGCTTATCCTTTCAGACACTGAAATGTCAACCAAAAAGTAAAATCTAAAGATTATTGGTCACTTTTTTTCTTTTCAGAACAAAAAGAATTAGAGATTGGCTATTGGATTATCTGTGTTAGGCAGTGCTGACACCCAGTGGGCACAGGTGGTATTACGCTTTAGTTTTATTCTCTGCAAACAATTGGAATAAATGGCCAAAAACAAAATATCGAAGTATGCAACTGCTCCCCCTTTTTATTTACACACATGTTATCATCTAGTTGCTACAGGTTACTGCACTTTTCATAGCATAATTGCATTCATTTATTAAAAGTAAATGTCAATCTTAAATTAAGATTTTAGTGATTTGGGTTACATGCATTTTACAGTGAATTTTACGTATTTTTTTCCTAGCTGTGTGATGCCGATATACAAATACAGGAATAGCTTTACCTGCTAGAAACTGCAAAATAAAACACCTTGTGGGCAGTACCGCCTGTGACCACGGTGTGCCCAACACAAATTATCCAATGGTACCTGTGCTTTAATGTTAGCCCTATGACAGTGGACAAGGGGCAACACCTTTTTCTTCATTCTAGGCATTCTAGTGAACACAATGGACTTCCCCACTCTTTTAGGGATGTCAAAGTACCTCATCTTCCCACCTATTTAGCATTGGTGAGATCAATGCATTTTCTTGGTCTGCATGCTGATGTGCAGATTATGAGGCTCCTGCTACCCATGTGCTAAATTCTCAGGTCTGTACACCTGTAGTGCCCATTATAGGGGGCTTCCACCATCCCTGCACTGTTCCTGGGTCTCCACTTGCAATATAAAGAACACACAGTCCCTTCTGCAATAAAACATACTTACCTACCTGTATCTAAAATACACTGAGATGCAAATGTGTATAATGCAGAGTATCCTGGCATCCCCCCTGGCTGCTGACAAAGAATAAACATGCATGCTTTGGAGTTATGTCATTTTGGCCAGGCCAATCAACATGCCTGCAGATCCAGAATCCAGAAGTGGACAGATGAAGATTGCAACGCCTGTGATGGAGCGAGGACAAGTGATTTGTAAAAATTTGGAACAGGCAGATAAGTTTATTTTATGCATTTGCAATAAAAACCTGCCTTTTTTTTTTTTTTTTAATTTGGACGGTTTGATTTTGCTTTAAGGTCGCCCATGGGCAATAAAGGAGATGGCAATTACATTTATTCCACTTTAGCTATCCAAAACCTAAGAGAATGAATTTGCCTTTTTAAAAAAGTTGATAAAAAGTTAAAAAATTCCACTTTTGGGTTTTCATATCACAGGTGTGTCCTGGTAATAGGTGCCTCAATTGTGTTTTTCTCCAGATGTGGAAATCTTAATGTGACATTAGTACAGAACAGACAATTTCACGTCACAATTACACTCCGCACTTTTAAGGGCAGTCAGTCTTTTTGGCTGCCCCGCTGACGCCATGACACCAATGCTGATCCCCATGCACATCCCTCTTCCAGGGCACATAAACAGGCAGCCGGAGTAAAACGCAGAATACAATGTACTGTGCCTGCCTCGTGGGCTAAAAGCTTTTCATTAATGATAATGGTGCGCGGCGGCGGGGAGCGCTGTAATTAGGCTAAGTATACCCGACCGGCTGCTGCTTTTTACTGCATTGTTTGTTTAATGGAAGGTTACTTTATTGACTTTCTCTGTAATTGGATATACTTTTTTCCCCCCCCTGGTATGTAAGCTGGGGTTGGTGCATCGCTGCGTTCAGCGTTATATTCCAAAGGGTGGGAAGCAGATGGGCATCGCGGGGAACGTTCTGCGTGAGCGCTTTTATCTCAGTGGTGGCAGCAAAAGAAAGGGCTTTGTTTTTATTTTATTTTTCATAAATACAATGAGGAAAGGAAAGTTAAGAAACTTTAGGATATTAATGATATTTTTACAAGCGATAACATGTTTGTGCCATTTCAGAAGCACTTGAAGGTGTTTTTGGATCTGCTGCTTTATAGTCTAATGATACCCGGTGAACCTGCAGTGATGGTTCTTGTTACGGGGTGACAACACTTTGCAACAGTCACCGGATTGTACCGTGTGTTGTCATGTTATCACATGGGCCAAGTATGGCATGTAGTAATGTGTGTTCCATTATGGAAGGATGTTTATTTTAGCAGGGACAGGTGATGCCCCTTCTGCAATAGAATTTACTTTCTTAAAATGCATCGTGCAGTGTAGGCTGCTAGGATGGCTGGATAACCTGGCATACTTCGGGGCCCCTGGGAATGAATAATATCGCGTGGCCAAGTGCAGGAGTTTCATCATTCTGGCCTGGCCAAAGATCCAACATCGGGAAGAAGAGCAAGGACAGGTAAGTGCAATTGAAAAACTGCATTCGGGCAGGTATGTTCATTTTGTTGCAAATAGGACATCCCCTGTCAATATAAAACCTGCCTGGGTGCAAGTTTTTAATTTGGAGGGTTTAGTTCCACTTTAGGGCCACCCATGGGTCATGAATGCACCTCAATAAAGGGAACATCGCATAGGGAGGAACTGTTTGGCAAGGCAGTGCACCTCAATGCACAGTTGTTCACGGGCACAACATTTTGGTTGGATTTTGCACTTCTTGGAAAATGCTGCCTGGCACATGGACAACCAAACTTCAACGTGTGTGCACAGGGTAGTGCCTTGCCAAACCAACGCAATACATGCAACATGGTATCTCACTACTGTGTTTGATGGTGCAGCTCCAAAATTGGATCCATATCGTGTAATGCATTGGAAGCTCATTTCAATGAATGATCATTCTCCATGGAATGATCTTCCATGGAGAATGGACCACCAGATAGGAAAAACTTCAAACAATCTTGTTTGTCACCAGGGGTGGAAATGAAAGAAAACATCCCCAGTGAACACACAGAAATTCTTCACTCTATCCAGAAAGGACAGAGTGCTGTTGGGGAAATGCGCAAGACTTCGGTTAGGTTGGAGTCCCACTTTATTCTTATCCTCAAGCATCGTACTTTATTTAAAAGCTCAAAGCAATCATTTATGATGGCGTAGAAAACATTTCAGTGTTGCTCTTATTTACAAGCTGATTGGAGTGTAGCACAAGGATACGTTATTAGCGGGCTGGTGGAGCGCGTATTAATGGAGGCCAGTGATTACCGGATCAATCAGCAGGGGTCAAAGTTCTATTCACTCTGATTGGAGTGATATTTTCATCCTCTGCATCTCTCACCGTGTTGACCTGCATCTAACCACCAATCAACCGCATTCAACAACTCAACAGACTAAGTCTCCATCGGCTTGACTATGTGCTTGATAAAATTAAGCCGTGATTAAGTGTTGCTCGCCAAATATTTTTAAATTTTCCAGACAGGTCATGGACCTTTGAGTGTTGTAAAGCTGTGACTGCAACCAATGTGTCACCTGAAATCATCTGGCTTCATAGATCCAATAATAAAAATTTCATATAGAAGTATTCGGGTGATCCTAACATGACGATTCTTGTGCACACGGTTCTTTGTTGTAGGGTGACAACACTTTATCCCGTCATCCAGTTGTGGCGTTGTCACCTTGTGGGATTCCTAATGAGATGGCTGTAGGCTGCTTGAGGACACGGCACATTACGCCAGGTTTGGTCTATTGTTACCGTCAAAAAACCATACAGCCACCACTGTAATTATTAATGATGAACGAACCAACCCATTCATGAAGGTGACTGTTCCCAACCATCAGCCAATGGCAAAGTTGCCCTTCTTTACCTTGGAAGCTTGGCTCCTAAGGGCCCTTTCAGACCTACAGTGGCAAACTGCTTCTGTGCAGGTGGGAGAGGCAAGCCATAGCAAGGGCAACAAAATATACACCGCTACGGCCATTGGCAGATCTTCAAGCAACAACCACGTGGCACAATGATTTTGCAAGCCATGCTGTGACTGGCAAAAAGAGGGTACCAAACTCTCCCATTCACCTAAATGGGAGAGGTTTGGACTGTGGTTGAGTCCATGGCAGAACACTGCAGGTCCCTGCAGGTCTAAAATGGCCCTAAGTGATTACTGATCTACACAGAGGGCAGCATCCAGTTACTGACCCTACCAACCACCAACCAAAGGGCATGCTGCTTGCTGAGTACACAATCAACTGGCCAAGAGTTGGTGATGACAACATCTCTAGAAATACTTTTAAATATTTAATAATGGTTAAATAATAATTAAAATTAGATTTTTAACCACACATGACACAATGACGATACATTGGGGCAAATGTTAATTCCTCATTTTTCTTTCACCAGGAAGACCACCATCATGGAGGGCGATAGTTTGAGCTGCGTAAAATACCTCATGTTCATCTTTAACTTTTTTATATTTGTAAGTATTTATTTTATTTTTACTATTCTTTAGTCTAAGTGTTTGTTTTGCGTGCAATGAAATCCTAATTTAAAGCCCCAAAAAGTGCTAACATAGCAAAAATGAAGCTGCAGTGATCTCCATGCAGGTGCTGTCTTTGTAGTAACTGTTTTCCACCACTAGATGTCCTCAGTCGTGAAATTGATGACATAAAACATGATGTAAAGTGGAAGACTGAGGACAGCCTATGAGTGCAGGGCAACATGGACCCGCCCCCGAGGGGTTGTCACTGAAATACTTGTACTTACAAAGATGCAAAGAAAAGCACAATTCAAGCTTCTCATGACATATGGTCACCATAAAATAAAACCAGGAGAATTCCGGGGCTAAGGAATGAGCACTGGGGGTGTTTGGATGAGGAGACATTTGTAGTCAGTCTTCGAACAGTTTTCCTATAATGAGATTGCATTACCAAACCTCTCCTCTTCTCCATTGTAGCTTGGAGGAACCTTTCTGCTTGGACTTGGGGTTTGGGTAATCGTTGACCCCACCGGTTTCCGGGAAATCATAGCTGCAAATCCCTTGATGTTCATGGGAACCTACCTGGTCCTGGCCATGGGGGCCATGCTGTTTCTTCTCGGCTTCCTGGGCTGCTGTGGAGCCATCCGTGAGAACAAGTGCCTTTTGCTGTTTGTGAGTACCGGTTTCATGCTGTACACTGATGGTCTAGAATTATAGAACATCTTTAATTGAGTTTGCCCTTTTATTTTTGTGTCATGTTGCTGTAGTTGAGCATCTAAAACCACGTATGATCATTTTATGACTGGGAAATTTATTTGAAGGTGTAATTTAGTAGATCGCCTCAATGTGTTGCCAGGGAATCCCTTGTAACATCCAAAGGGAACTCCAGGGTTCCTCAAGGTGTTACTAGGGGTTCCCTGAGCTGTGACCAATTGACCTCCCATCTGATGATGCCTGCATAACTGCTGGCCCAATGACACTTGTTAGAACCCGTGCCATGGCACAACTGATCTTTTTAGCGGTCTGTGAGAAGGACGTTCTGACCATGGAGTTCCTCAAGGTGTTGCCCGGGGTTCCCCAAGCTTTACTGATTCACTTCATATTTACATAGCTGCTGGCCCAATGCCACTTGGTAGAACCTGTGCCATGACACAATGATCTTTGTAGATTGGGGCATTCTTCCCACCAACCACTGAGTTCCTTAAGGTTTTGCCTGGGGTTCCCCAAACTTTGATCAACTGACCTCCCATCTAATGTACATTAAATAGGGGTTGCAAATGACAGATACAGACAGTGACACAGGAGGAGGAGAGGACCCTGCCCCGAAGAGCTGGTGGTGGGGTGGGGGAAGTATCACACAATAGGAGGGGAGATATGTAGTGGTGGGAAGTAATGAAGGTTTAGGACAAGAAGACGACGCGTAGGTCAGCATGAAAAGATGGGTTTTGAGAGCTCTTTTAAAGGAGCAGAAAGTAGGAGCAAGCCGAATAGGACGAGGAACATCATTCCAGAAAGTCGGGGCAGCTCTAGAAAAGTCTTGAAGCTGTGCATGTGAGGAGGTTATAAGCAAGGAAGTCTTTAGTAGGTCATTGGAGGAGCAAAGAGAAAAGTTTACTTATAGATTTACAAAATAAATATGTGAGTTGTATATTAGCAACAGACGACACAGCTGCATGACTTTTGTCACTTTCTGAAGTCTCGCTGAGTGTTAATGATCATCAATGTCACCATTTTCTCTTCCAGTTCTTCATGTTTATTCTGGTTATATTCCTGGCAGAACTCTCGGCTGCTATTTTGGCGTTCCTGTTCAGGGAGAATGTAAGTGTCGCAGAGCCGCGCTAATCACAATCCAGCTTTGTCTAGCCAAGGCGATGTTTGTTCTCTATTTCCAAGCTTCAGAGTTTTCACCATCCAAATGTACCAAGCTCAGGGCATGCAGGTTTTATCAGGAGGATTTCATTGTAAATGGAACAGACATAAGCAGTCCATTAGCTGGTTATAAGCATGCTGGGAGTTTAATGTCAGTTGTATGGTTTCTATGAACTGTATTGTATGCTGGAATTTAGTAATGTGTTCTGAGAAGAACTATTCACTACTGAGAAATATGAAGATAATGGGAAAAGTGCATGCTCTTACACTAGCCATTGAAAATAAGTATACGTTTCTACATTTACTTCTAAAGAATCCCATGCTGATGTGCATTTATACTAAGCAATGAATAAGTTGGGGTATGTGCTACATTATCCATTGAGAAAGGTTGGTAGTTTTTGGTAATGCAAGGAAGGGTTACAACCTTTGGGTATAGGGAAATTGGAACATTGGATTTAATTCAAGAAAGCTTTCCACGCATGGAAGAACCTGGATGATCTTGCAAACCCATTGTTATCATGTAAATTTTGCAATTGTTTTCAATCAAGTTCCAGATTTGCTAGATCACCGAGGTTTTCCCATGATAGTCTATCTTCTTCAGTCTTGGATAGCTTTAATAAATCAGGTCAATTGTGTTGGAAGGATCACCAGCAGCTTTGGTCTGGGCACTACTCCCTAAGATGAAAAGTTTGACCACTTTGGAAGGATTTATTCTTCCTTAGGACAGAAAACAAAGGGAAATCTTCCTAGCTGTGTGCAGACAGCAAAAATAAATAAATAACCCTTTTGTGCTCTGTACAAAACTTTTTTTAAATGGACGTAATGGACTTTATTCAATGTTCCACCCACACCCTTTTAGCCGGGCGCACCGCCTAACTGTTTTTGGGTGCCTAATGAAATGTGGGGTCACAATAGAGGGGCTGCCATCCACCTACACCTTTTTTTTTCCCCACCCAGCTTAAAAAGATTGTTTATATAAAAGTAATATTTAGTTGGGGTTGTAGAATAAGAATAATCAGGAATACAATGGCATCATTTGTATTAAATACAGGGCAGGAAGAGGGGGTTGCTATTTCCTTCGTTCTGCCCCTTTAGCTCTCCAGTTTTTGATCTCCAGATTTCTCTTTGCAGCTAACAAGAGACTTTTTCACCAAGGAGCTCAAGAAGCATTATCAGGGGAACAACAGTACGGACATATTCACATCAACCTGGAACTCTGTCATGATTACTGTGAGTTTATTACCCATCTATGATCCTTAGTGCACAGCCCTACCAGTTACAAGGTGTGATGAGAAATACAAACTGTTCTTCATTTGATGTTTACAAATGTAAAAAATAATATTTTTTAAATAATGTTTGTTTATATGAAAAATAATGTTATATTTACCAATTTACAATAATACAAGGTGACACAATGACAGTCTGTTTGCAGACTTCGGGAGGATCTTCTGGTTGTAGTCAAATTAGACCGGCTTTAACTTTTCCATGACAGATGTTGAGGGGTGCATCCTTCCTATGTGACCCATTCAGCTGTGTGTGTAATCTGATGTTTGATGTTGATACCAGCAGCTGTTAAAGCAAAATGTTCATTCAAAAAAAAGCAAAGATAAAAAACATTTACCGATACTTTTGAAAAGCCTTCAGACCCCTCACAATCCAATGGGTCCTGCTCCGTCCTGGTTCCTTTCTTCTATGCAGTACGGATGCCACAGTGGCACGGTTATCTTTTTTTTTTTTTTTTTTGTTCTTTAGGCTTACTTCACCCCATAGGGCAAAAATACAAAGCACTTAACAATGGATTTAAAAAATACTATTGGGCTCTTAAAAGGGCCCCCAAGGTCAGCCTGGCTTTGCCCTAGGAAGTGGTGGATTTGGCACCTTTCTTAACAGGAACCCATCAGCACCTCTTTCAGCCTTTGCCTCCTTAGGGTTGAGTTCTATGCCTGTGACTTTATATCTTTACTACCTCTTTAATTCACTAACAAATGTCAATGAAGGGGAGGAAATACAGCACAGAAATAACTCCAGGAGTAGCAGAGCCTTCCTCCTTACCTAGAATTGTGAAATATAATAGTGTTGCAGACTTGGAGTCATTGCTTGCACCCCAGTATTGCTGGAATTTGGTAAAAGTGTTCCCAACCTGATGCAGGGGGTGAGCTACAAAACTGTGGCCGGGGTATGGGGGGCATGTACGGGTACAGTTTGGGCATTGCATCTCAATCAGTGACCCTTTAAGGCAATGGCTGACCTTGAGTGAAGCTTGCTGAGCATTTCTGCACCATTTTTTTTTTATTGTGTACTATAATATTAAACAGTGTTTATATAGCACCAAATTATTTTGCAGTGCTGTACACTAAATAGGGGATACAAACAATGACACAGGAGAAGGTCAGGACCCCAACCAAAGAAGCTTACAATCTAGGAGTTATTATTTAATATATACTTATGGAAGTATTTAAGTTTTTTAATGCTATTTAAAGAGCAAAGCACAGAATGAAAAAAAAATCAGCTTTACTAAAGCGAAACCAGTACAGTATGGATTCTGATTGGCTGTTGGTACTACCATTTGCACCGTGCTGGATATTTCACCCTGGTTTATTTCACCCTGGTCAATGGAACATTCCATTGATCCCATCTAGATCAAACTATTTTTGTTCACCGACCCTTTCTGTTGATTTCTCTTACAGTTTGAATGCTGTGGGGTGAATGGTCCTGAAGATTTTGGGGACACCTTGCACTTTAAGGCTCATTCCCACAACGCAGTGCCTGAAGCTTGCTGCAGGAGGAATGTACTGCGAAAAGAGGCGGAAATCCTCAGAAAGACAGAATGCATGTTGGGTATTGACCTGAACAGACAGGTAAGGACGCTCTTCTCTAATCAAGTTCACCTGTCTTGTATGAATACTGACAAAATCTATTTATTGGGCTGCACAGCATAAAGCCGACCCCATATATAATAATCCTGTGATGTATCCAGTGCTATGTACCTTATTGTGTCACTTTCCTAATGGATGGATAGGCTGTGCATAAATTTTACTAAAATTAATTTAAAAAAAGCTGGTTTGACATCGCTTTCTGTTCCAAAAATCATCTAATTTCAAAGTAAAGATAAGATATTGCATTACTAGAAATCCTTTGTAGGGCTTCAGAATAACTGAAGTCCTACAGAACATTGTATTACATGTATGCAACATTTAAATTAAAATTGGGTTTTTGCTTCAATATTCACAATTATTTCAGAGGTATAGATGCAGTTTTATCTTTTTGCCACTAGATGTCACTAGCTTTATAGGTTGTTTGACATTCAACCAGCTGTCATTGACCCCCCCCCCATCAAGTGTTAGGAAACTCCACCCCTGACTCACACATTATGAAGGTTAAAATTCATACATAAGTCCAGACTTGAATGGTTCACTTTAAAAAAGCCCAGGTGATGATTGGACCACTGGTAAGGATATGGGGATTCAGTCAATATGTTTTGTAAATATGAAAGCAAATAACGGAACCTGGGGAAACAATAAGCTTAATAGGGACAGGCTGCAAATGAGGGTCATAGGCCTTTTTCCACAAACGTAGTATGAATGGTAACACTTCTCTACCCTTTGTGATCTCCATTAGGGATGTTACTCCACTATACTTAGTTCCTTGGAGCCTTACGTATATATTGCTGGAGCGCTGGCCATCGGTGTCTTGGCTGTGGAGGTAAGAGTTTTTGTAACCTTCAAACAATGTCAAACAGCTGCAGTGACTTCTTGTGCCCACGAGGTGGCACTGCAGCTTCTCCTAAATCTTTGCCAAACGTTTCGGCGCGCTGGCAAGTCAAATGATATCAATAAGCTTATTGAACAAAAACAGCATGCTGTAAGGCACGGACATCAATAAGCAATTAGCACTTTTGTTGTGTGATGAGGTTGTTGAGAACTGCACCTTTTCCCTTTTATAATTTTCCTTCCTGTATTTCAGCTAGTTTTATATTAAGTAACATTGACTTAGAGGAAAACATCCCTTCATACAATGCAAAAAAAAAAAATTATATATATATAATTTTTTTTTTTTGCATAATATATATATATATATAATATATATACACATACAGTTTACATTTCAATTCACCTGTACATAGAAACAGAATTTTTGAAGAGCTGGGACTGTGTTACTGTTTTTGCCAGGGTCACATGGTGCTCTTGCAATTCTGAAAACCCCTCCCATGTTACTCAAGTGGCTTTATTCCATTGTACATGTCAATGGGAGCTCATGGTCAATGTGCAGAGCTGTGGGAGGGGCCTAAAAGGCTCACCCACTAGAAGCTGCCTGTAGAGAACTACAGGAGGGGGTGGAGAAGAGACCAGTCACCCTGTGACAAGTATTAAAATGGATTACTGCACAGAAAACTTTTTGTTTTTTTTATGCTTTTTTCATTTCCAATTGACTTTACCAAACTTTCTACTAAAAATTTCAATTTACAACACGCCCCTAAACAAGAAAAAAAAATTGACAAATTCAAATTCCCTCTAAAACCCAGATTTGTTTTCTGATTTGCAGCTCTTCGCCATGATATTCGCTATGTGTTTGTTTCGAGGCATCCAGTAGAGGGAGTTTTTCGGCAGACGGACTGAGTGCCAAACTGGGAGGGTCGCCCCACTACCCCCCTGCTCCATCCAGACCACCATCTTGCTTTCACTGCCGGAGAGCCTTGCACTAGCATTGGGGCCTTCAACCATGACAGTGTTACTGTGAACACCTAAAAATTTAGAAAGGACCTCCTCCATTTACCAGCCTCTGCTCTCTGATTTGAGGGCGTGGCCCTGTGTTGTCACCGCCCCTGTGGAGCTATAGTAAGCATCATCTGATCAACACGGCCAATAAAATTGTATATATCGGAACTAAACCTCACCAACTGCCAACACTGGACCAATGTGCCCTGTCTGCAGGCTTAAGCATCGTCACCGGACCGTGAGAGAAGAGTTCAGGGTAGTGACACGCACTGTGTATTTCCATTTCCCAACAGAATTTGCCGGTTCCTTTGTTTTATGTCTAAGAACGCAATAGATTTTAATTTCTTTTTTATTTTACTGTTTTTGCTTTAAGGAAATGATTGTATTGTAGCGCAAAAGCCAAATTGCTCCAGTAAGTTAATATGTTATAATGCCCCAACCTACATAGGCAAGTTGTACATAGATAGGTGTGGACTGCCCCCCCATTGGCAAGAGGAATGGAAAAAACCAGAGGGGTCTCATTCTGAATAAATTAAATCAGCAAACCCTGAAAATACAAGAATTCCTTTACTATTAGAAGGAACTATATACATATTTGGGGAAATTAGAGAATCCCTTTCATTGGGGGGGGGGGGGGGGTGCAACACTAAGCCTTTCCCACGAGGAGCTACATAGGAACTCTAAGCAACCAATCAGATGCTGGCTTTGCTTTTCATAGAACATTCCAGCTGTGATCTGATTGGTTGCTTGGAGCAGTTTGGCTTTGTTCTTGCACCAGCATTGAATACCAAATGTACAATACAGATGAGTCTCTTCACAGGTAATAGTTCTAAATTCAGCTTTTGAAAAAGAAATTACAGAGCAGGATGTAGAGTGAGCCAGAACAGGATGGGGGACAGTTCATGATTTTACTAATATTTTGGTGCCTCTCCCATGGCTGTGGTGCCTAATAGGCACCTCAAGAGCCTGTACAAGAACAAGGTGTCCATGGTGAAAGATTTCCCCCCTTGGATGACAATAGTAAGCGGGACAAGAGAGGGAGAACAATGAGTTCCAGCCCTTCTCTATGTTCTCCACAATCTATTTTTTCCCTATTTGTCATTACTTCCTGTTGCTGCCTGACAACGCTGAGCTACTGCCTCACAATTATCAGCAATGTTGTCACCTACCATGTTTGCTCTTTCGATTGGCCATTGGGCAGCCCACTCATTAGTTGATGGAGCACTAAGGGCAGAATGAGCTGCCTAGCATTGTCAGCCTACATCAGGAAATGCCATTGGCAGGATCTCCAGTTAAAATACTTTGCAACAGGTCCTCAAAAATGCTTTAGAAAACTGTGATTCATCCTGCCCCATTTCAGAAATTAGGATGGGAGGGATGATATAATATTCAGAGCTGTGTCACATTGTACATGAATATCGAAGGGGTAATTCCACTGACCCCCAAAAGGGTTGTTTAGTTGGCATCTACCCAGACTGTCCCAACCTCTCATTTGCCCATTGGTTAAAAAAGTCAATTGCAACCAATCACTTCTAGGCAGTATTATGACGAACGCAGACAGCTGCCATCATTTCTAGAATTTCCAATGCGTAATAAAAGTAGTCAAAAAATTTGGTGCCCACTTGCATAGGGCATAAATGTTGGCCAAGAACTTACCCAATCCTAGCTTTCAGTAAGAGCACACTCTTATTAGGGGAATAAGTTCTAGCCACTAGGGTAAGCTTGGGTTGGGTGGGCACTTACCACTACTAGCACTGTTCTCCCCAGACTTTTTTAGCTGGGCGCACCACCTGGCACTTTTCAGTAACCACCTGGCTGTTTTTGAGTGTTTACTGAATGGTTGGGTCACAATACAGGGACCACCACCTGCCTCGAAAAAATTTCTGGGGAAACTTCTGCACTAGGAATAATAGCTAGGGTAGGTTGTAAAGGATTGGTTGAACCACTTGCCAGCTGCCTTAGTAAACAAGAGCTTTGATTGGCACCAGAAGAGGAAAGGTGGAGAAATCTTCCAATGGGTATATTTGTTTTGGTACCAACTTTTCTTTATCTCATCCCTGCTACATCCAGTGTCTTTGTACACTGCCCCTCATGTTTCCTTCTCTCCACCTATTGGCAAGACAATATGCTACTGTCCCTTTAGGACTAACTTTGTTCCATAAGGTCAGCAAAATTTTGCTATTATCGTGTTCGGTCAGGTCAAAAATGTGAGCTGTAAATATGAGAGTAACTTAGTTTTTTTTTTTTTTTTTTACTATTGTAATTTTATGCATTTGTGAATGATATTAGTCGACAGGCACAAGTGCAATTTTATTTAATTTATCCTAACTTTATATCTGACACAACCTATGGCGGCCTTCTCCCTATTGTTACATTATGGCCAACTTTGCACTAAATTATGTTTCAATCTTTGTATTAAATACGCCACCTGCTGGTTGATTCGTAGTACTGCACTCTGGGAATTGTTACATTTTTTGAATTCATCATTCAGCACCTGCTGATCATCAAGCTGTAGAACTCAATTCTAAAAGAATTCTTACAATCCTTGCTTGACTCAATGAGCCTGATTTATTAAAGCTCTCCAATCGTGGAGAAGAAACACTTTCATCAGTGAACCTGGAATAGATTTTAAAAATGATTTGCCATTTATTAGCAAATATTTTCCATCCTGGCCCAGATCCAATCCAGATTTGCTAGATCACCCAGGTTCACTGGTGAAAGTGTATCCTCTCCAGCTTTAATCAGACCCAATGCATCTAGATTGTTACAATCTTTGTATTCATTGCACCACCTGCTGGTTGATCTGTAACACTGCACTCTAAAGATAATTTTTACAATGTTTGATTCAATGAATCCAGATTGTTAAAATTTTTGGATTCATTGTGCTACCTGTTGTAGTACAGCGCTCCACGAGAACTGTTACAATCTTTATTATAATTGCACCCCCTGATGGTTGATCTGTAGCACTGCATGCTAGAACTGCTTCAGCTTTCTGGGTAAAATGCCACCTAATTAAATATGGGATTCAATTAAAATTGTTAAGGAAAGTTGATATTACAGATTGATAAGCTCAGTCAAGTTATAGAGTACCTCCACTGTTAAGGATTTTGTTTTTTAAAGGATGATATGCGAGTTCCCCCCCAGATCCTTTTAGCTGGGTGCACCACCCAGCATGTTTCAGTAACCACTTGGCTGTTTTTGGGTGCTTACTGAAGAGCTGGGTCACAAGACAGGAGATGCCAACATTTCTGGGTTGAACACTGGAGTTCTACATGGAATGAAAATTAAACTTGCCCTTGCAGTGCAAACACCTAAACTGTCCCCCACCCCCACAAATGCATGGCATGCCTTACTGCAACACACATCAATGTGTGGGTTCTTACACCTTACCTTACCAGCACTCCACACACCTTACCAGTCCACTGCAGTGCATCATACATCAATGCATTACTGTGCAAAAATCACAGCATGCATGACTTAATATATATGGGTGCACTAAGACACCACATTCATTTAGGTAATGCATGCCAAGGCAAACAGAATGCATTTACATCGGGTATCCAGAAAAACGGTGCCATTTTTTTAGGGGGGGAAACTGTTGGCATGCTTACATTTAACTTGCAGCAATAGATCTGACTTGACCCCTAGAACCTAATCCTAAAAAGTGATGCTAAACAATGTAACCCCTAAAACTCTTAAAATTTACCCTGGCCATAATAAATGGATTGCTACTCGATTGGCTATTTTACCATCTCCTTGCTAATTATGCTCAGAAGACAACCAGCCAATAAAAACACATACTGGTGGTCACATGTTCATAAATATTAAGGGTAAGAGATTAGGAAAAAAAAAGTATCCCTCCATTGGGGCTCCAAAGAGAATCCCCCATATTAAATAAAGTGGATGTATTCTTTACATTTTCTAGGCAACCTCCTTTCTTTTTACAGAGCTCATCTGAGAAAAAAAAAAACAACCCACAAGATGCCTTTTGTGCTTTTATTCCTGAACTCTGTACCATAACTGTGAATATTTGTGTATAATCCAGCCCCCAGCAGGCACAATACTTTGGATGTGCAGAGTACCCTGTCCTACATCGCCACCTAGAGGACACCATGTGAGCTGCATCTTTACCAGAAGACTGGATACAATTGAAGGCTGAAAACTTTTATTTTCTAACTGTAAATGTTTGTTTATATGAAATAGTTCAAGCTGTATTGTCCTGTGAAGACTTGCTACTTTTTTTCTCTCTTTTTGGCAATAGGTGAACAGGACATTTGAGCACTTCTTATTTGTGTAAAAAACAAAATACAGATATTTCATTCTGATACCACTTGCTATCTATCAAAATTAACAGAAAAATGTCTGTATTTGTGTAAAAAACAAAATAAAAGATTTAAAAAATTGTGAAAGTGAATTAACCTTCTGGTTTGGTGTCTAATTCAGTTATCTTATGAAAAAGTTGTCTTTTTGGGGCCCCTACAATATAGATGAAAAGAATGAATAATGAAAGGATTCATTCTAGGAGTTTGTGTCTTGTTTGAGAAGGAAGGAAAATTGAGACGGAAGACCGTAACATAGGAATGCCTTTATTTTCCCTCCCTGGTTCCTCCCCTCTGGTCCGGGAATATTTTCAATATTCAGCACTCGTACCAGATTTGGTGTCCCCCGCCATATGCTGTGGTTCGGTCTTACAATACTAACTCACATCTGTGTGACATCTGTGAGGATGAAACCAAAGCATACAGCGGGGGGACACCGGTATCTGACACTCAAGGAAGTGTCATATTGTTTCGACAGAGCTGCAAAGGAGGGGAGGCAGGGGACACAGAAAAGTATAAAACTTTTATCTTTCTTTGGGAACTTTCATTCTGCAATATAAGGCCGGTTTACAAAAGGAGTTATCAAATCACCTAATGTTGAAATATTTCAATTATCCAATCGCATAAAAATAAAAAAAAATAACTTTGAATACCCAATCATGTGCAAATGCTTTAGTAAATCCTCTAGTAAGGGACTCCTTTAGTAAATCGGCTTCCTTCTTTTACTCTGACAGTTGCCATAAAGGAAATGTTTAAAATCTATGTGTGTCTTGAAAAAGATTTTAAAGCAAAGTGCATTAATCAGTTTAATCACAAGTGCAATACCACTTCTGAGCACCAGGGGAGCACTTAAAACCATTTACCAACCATTAAGTTCTTTTAAGGTTACACAACAGAATAATTCATAGGGGAACACACTGCACACATAGAATATGGGAAATCGATTATACTTATTGGTCAATGAGAACAAATATAATTTGGCGGCGTATTGGGCCGTTCTCGCTGATCGAACATGTAAGTGAGAACGTCCTGTGTAAATTCGGCCGCCGAGATCAAATTTTTTGGGACCTGCAAAGGCAATCGGGAGCGGAGCCTGATTGCTCTTGCAGCCCTGTATTATGTGTTCTTGGATAGAGATTTTCTATCCAAGAACAGAGAGTCCCGAGGCTGTGCTCATCATGAGTGAATGCAGCTGTAGGAATCATCCTGTGATGATTCCCATGGCTGCATTCATTGAGCACAGCCGCGGGACTCACACTGACAAGAGGAGTACCGCAGGTGCATTTATAAATGCAGCCGTGGGAATCCTCCTGTGCGCAATACCCAGGCACTAGAGGTTAAATGAGGGCAATTCATAAATGCAGCCGCGCTACTCCTCCTGTTGTGATTTCCTCGATCTTATGATGAGTCCGGGAAATTTTGCGGACCAGAGGATTGAGGAAATCATTGCAGGAGAAGTACTGCAGCTGCATTCATGAATGCAGCCGTGGGAATCCTGTGCGCAATCCCTCAGAAACCCATCGGAAGTTCGAGGGAATGTCAGAGTCATTCTCGCTCATCCCTACCCACCATTAAAGGTAAAGGAGCAATTCCAATCAGAAAGTGACCCCCAAAAATGATCTGACAATGCATTTCAGCACAGAGGATGTGCAAAGTGTGCCAGGGTCCTGGACCCTCCTCTGGCAATAGGGGTCCACTGTTGGCTACACCCACCATTGTTCTAGCAAACACCATATATTTGTCAAAAGTACAAATCACACTCCACGTAATTCACAGCAGCCAGATTACCCAAACCTCCTCACCTGGTGTGGCTGGGTCTGTGTCCTGTACTCTGTGCATGCCCTCTCTTGCTGTAAACCAATCACATCACACAGAAAGGCAACCAGTGCAAAAGTACTGCCAAGAAAACAACTATTGCACAAAATAAAATAATAAGCAAGTAGCAATAAAATATTCTCAATAAGAACAACTCAGAAATTCATCATTGCTGAATGCATATTTTATTATGGAAGATACTGAGGTATTAAGTTTTAAAACACAAAGAAAAAAAATACAACAGTCTTCACAAAATCACAATATCGTGATGGGAGGGGGGAGGTTTAAAGTGTACCTGTCTTGTAATAAACCATGACGTTCATGAAGTTATTAGTCCCTAATATAAGTTTCTATTTTAGAAAATCCCCTCCTGGATATTCTAAAATACTGGCTACTCTATGTGTGGGGAGGTTCCCAAGCCTCACAAATCCCCTTTGTAAATATCAGGACCCCCCATCTTGTTGCTGCCTACAGTTGGAGTCTGAACAATGAAATTCTAGCGTTTCTATATACAGATCATTGCATATTACAGCTGTGATGCTAAACCAGGTTTCACCAGCAGGTGGCAGGTGTGAGATTTCAATTTGAACAACTGAGCAGAAAGGTCTAGGTACAGGAAGTTACTATTATGGGAAGAGTGCACAAAAAATGTGGAACTTTACTAAAATCCTACTAATACGATCCTCCGTAGTCTGTAGGTGACTTATACAAAAAATCTGCTGCACAGCAAGTAAGATTTCAAGTATAGGTAGTTTCCTATGGGCAGTCACCTGCTGGCTTTTTATGTAAATTGGGACATCGGTGGCAAGGGCTCACACCATCATTTCCAGGTTGAGTCCTGGCCAAGATGCTAATTTGAGGGTGAAAATCTTCAAGAAATTTAGTGATTTAAAGTGAACCTGTATTCAATTTCAAAACTAAAAAGATCAAAGCACTGCCAATGAGCAGAGGGTACATAAACCTTGACATGGCATTTGTGCCCCCTCTCTCATTTAGTTCCAACTGGTATGGAACGTTCCACTGTCCAATGAATGAGCCTCAGTGGCCAATAGGCATGCTCAAAATTCAGTAAGCGTGGCCATGGGTGGAGCTTCAAGGAAAATCAAACCTTAGTAGGAAAATTAAACTCGTTCAAAGGAGCTTGTTGTGAGCTCCAATGCCAATCTTTAATCTCCAAATGTTTAAAATATGCAGATTCCCTTTAAATTTTTAGCATTTACCCAAATTGAAAACTACCAGTTCCGATGGGACTGCCCTTTGACTCTATAACGCCACCTTGTGGTGCCAAATGTAGTACTGCAAGCTGAAACCGCATAAAAATCATCTCAATAGGTTCTTAGTTTCTATGTAGCAGGAAGTGTAAAACCATGGTGGCCAACATGACAAATGCAATGCCATTTGGGGAATCCTCTTTTCATTTATAAGGGGGGCATCTGTATTTTGAATGAGCTATTGTGGTAGCACCAAAAAGAAAATGTGCCATTGAAGATTTGATTGGTATGTGTGTGGGGTGCTAGAACACAAATCAGACATGTGACGTTGGCACTATGCCTGCAAATTGGGGCTCATTCACACCACAGTGCATGCTCTCACTGGGGCGTATTTAATTGTTGCATGCCCAAGAAGAATCACAGATCAACCTACAAAGTTCCAAAAGCCTATACTGGACTCACCCAATGCCACACACAAAATGATTGGGCTACCCTAAATCCCTATTAGGTTTAAATGAGCCAAATATTTTCCAGGTGCAGAAAAATTGTGCATTTGTTGCATTTTTGAATTGGTCATAGCTTGAGTAGAACAAAATGGAAGTGTTTAAGCAGTGCAGAGGTCTCCTCCTCCATCCTTCTTAATGGTAGTGGATTGGCTTCTTTCCCCTGGCTTTAACTGCTTTAGATAGAAAATTAACTTTAACCTTTTGTTATGACGTACCTGGAATATATTTGGTCAATTTGGCCAACAAATAGCACTACAGGGCTTGAATGCCATGTGCACCATGGTGTGATGGACCTGTAAAGTCTTTGTCCAGGCTTATTAAAAAAAAAAAAAAAAAAAAAAAAAATACTTCCACGTGCCTAAGCCAACGCAGACCTCCCAAACAATNNNTAACTGCTTTAGATAGAAAATTAACTTTAACCTTTTGTTATGACGTACCTGGAATATATTTGGTCAATTTGGCCAACAAATAGCACTACAGGGCTAATTGGCTTCCCCTCAAATTGACCTTAGTAAACCTGAAGGCCCTTTGGGAAATTGTAAAAAAAAAAAAAAAAAAAAAAAAAAACTACTTCCACGTGCCTAAGCCAACGCAGACCTCCCAAACAATGCGGAAAAGAATGCTTCAAAAGCCTTGGCTACATTATGTAACAAATCAGGTTAATGATTATTATTTAATGATTTATCCGCCTGCCCCCAAGGATCACATTTGTCTAGGTGAAGTGACACTTTAAGTCTCCAATAGACTTGTGCTTTGCTGATTGTAAACAGAGTGTAGATGAAAAAAAATAATATATGGAAACTGCAATAAATCATTTGCGAGCAGCAGTAAAGTCTCTTGGGAATAAGCGGTGTAGCCGTTTTCCTCTCCATATTTCCTGCACTGCACAATAACATCCTGACACCCGGGTCCGAGTAGAAATACTTTCTTTCAGGATACAGGAAGCGGGCCTCCGCTTTTTTGATGCCATTCTGAATATGCAGCACTAACATCCAATGGAACAAAAAAAAACAAAAAGGTTCTCAAGGGAACCGGTGCTAAAAACATAAGCTCATCCGTAGCCAAAGTGTTTCCTTGTAGTACCCCAAACTCAGCAGATGAGGCAGCATTGAGCCAGCAGCTTACAATGATGGTGTTGGATTTTGCGTACGCATTCCACAGGCGTTAAGGCAGTGATTTCATCCAATCAGTGAAAGCTGCAAAGACGCCGCTCAGAATTACTCTCCGGGACATTATTTTGCTTCTGAAATGTTGAACCCCTTGGCTGCCAGAGGGGGATACAAGGCACTGCTTTGACAGCCAGCGGGTTTTCAGATTCAGACGCAAAGAACAGCGGCAGTAGAGATCTGAAGGTAGCAATATTTTGACTTTGTGGTTAAAAAAAACTAACGAACAAATACTGGAGGGTAATAAAAAAAAAAAAAAAAAAAAAAGGATTTTCCAGTTTGGAAAATGATGGATAAATACCCCAAAAAACGTGGAAGCATGCCGAACTAGCCAATTGGCATCTACGGGGTTAGGGGGAGGTCACATAAAGGTCGAGCAGATCAGCTAAAAACATAGGATGGGTACTGTGCATGCTGCGTTTTGGCCGTGGCAAACGGGAATTGTCTGTCCAATCTAAACTACACAGCCAAGCAATGGGTTGCACAGCGTTGACGATATCTTGTGTAGGCGTGAAGGCCAAGGTGGCCGAAGGGAGGCTTACAGTTCTTTTGTTCCGTGTTCCAGAATATAAACCATTACAAACGCCCTGGTGGGTCGGCGAGAGTTTTTTTGGTGGAAGCAGGAAACACAATGGCCCCCCCTCGAAATAAAAGGAAGATCATATTTTCTTGGGCCTGCGGCCAACTTGATAGTAGAAGTAAGCACTGACGAGGACAAAAAAGAGGCAACAGCTGAGAAGCACGGCAGCGGCCAAGGTGGAAGAGCCGCTCTCGATCACTGTTACGGTGGTAACTGCACAAATGGGGAAAAGGGAAAAAAAAACAATTGTTAGGAGACATAAAAGGGAAACATTATCAAGAATATTTGAATCTATACCGGGTGAAATAAAAGCAATGTTCCCAGGGTCTGCTATCAGAGACCAGATTGTGGTATCCAACTGCACCATGGAAGAGACACTTCAACCCCATGGAGCGTCCATGGAAGGGCACAGGACTGCTGTATTTTCCTGTGTCCCAATGGGTCGTCTGTGGAGTATTAAAAGATGGCATCAGTACCAAGGGTACCAAACCAGAAAATGGTTCTATCAAAGGGCCTGGACAGCAGATAGGAGTATTTTTTTTATTCATAGGATAGGATGGGATAGAGCAGCCCTTGAAATAACTTTCAGGTCTTCATAGACCCCCTTCTATAGAGCAGGGGTGCCCACACTTTTTTGGCTAGCTACTTTTAAAATGACTAAGTCCGCGTCTACTCGCATTTCCTTTGCAATCTACCGGTAGATGGCGATCCACCTGTTGGGCACCCCTAGAGGAACCCTGGCTGAGAAACACTGGGTTAAAACATGTGGGAGGAAAGGGGTAATTGTTCTATTATCCTAGTTGGCTTCATGGATCTCTATCAATATAATGTTTCCATCAGTTAGATTAACATACTACAAAAGTGACATCACCAGTGAACACGGCTTGTTAAACTAACACAGATGTGGTATCACACAACACCGCCATGTGGATTAGATTATCTGGTCAACAATAACAAGAGAAAATCTTGTTTGTGAATGTTCTTTCCAAGCGTGGAGACCACATGATGCCTGCAATTATCTTTATTAGACAAACAAGTATTCTATGCACCTCTTTGATCTTTGGGTTGCATGCATAGTACTGCTCAGCGTCCAGATTAGGTGGACCTGAACTCAAAATGTGAGCCTGAGCAGTACCATGAAAATGTCTTTATTTCCTTTCTAAAAATTACGGCTTTCTTCATGGTATGTAAGGTGCATGGTCACACCTATGCTTGTACTTCTGTACAGCCCTATAGCTGTATATTAATAATATTAATCTAAAGAAGTGCTGCTTATGGCAGAGTTTTAGGGATTTGGTGAAGTCAACCCTTGGCTGCTCACTGTTCTCCTTGCTGGAAGCTCTGACATGAGGAAGCAAAGACCTGCCACAACCAAGATGGCTGCCACCACACCGGGAGAATGAACAAGGCATAGCAAGCCAGTAATGGGGAAATCTTCAGCTGCAAAAGATCACACTACTGGTGACTGGTCCAGAGTCCGATATTTCTAGGCAAAGTCCATACTTTAAACCTTACCACAGGCATCTCCTTTTCCAGTGTAAGCTCCTCAGGGGCCAGTAACAATATTTTCATTGGATGATGAAAAATAAATGGGTGGGGGATTAACCTCAGGGTTGGGGTTAAAGCCAACACTTGGAAACAAAATGACACCAGGACTAAAGGGGGCCACATATTGTAATCTTCTGGCGAAAATTCAGAGGTACCATATGACATTTTGTAAGAAACTCACCAATCAGCTGTATGCTGAAATAACAAGCTTCTGTGAGTAGCGTCCACCGAATGATAACCTTCTCTGCTGTGTACATGGAATTCCATAAAATTAATGAGATGCCTGAAAAACATTATTAACATTTTATCAGATAATTACTTCTTAAATGAACACCAAAAAGGCATATTAAAATGCCACCGGGGAGGGGGGCAGCAATAAGAATGTGCGGCACAAATGCTAACCACCAATTAGAAACCAATTATAAACTAATATTTCTCGAATCAAATAAGCTTGGATAGTAAATACATTGATCCAATCAGTAAAAAGGCCAATTTCAGCACTTTTTGCTCTGAAGGAACAGAACAAATTAGAGCTAATACAATTTATTCTCTAGCTGGACCTATGAATTTACTGGCCCTTGACTATTATAGTGACAGGGTCTCTTTTTATGTATTTATCCAAATGAAAAAAAGATTATATAATTGTCATGGATCTGCAGATCCTCCTAAGAAGAGCTGTCAGCTTCTGGCAGCAGGCAGAGAATTGACACTTCCTAGGGTGTCAGGTCGTCTGACATCTGGGCTGTCCATGACTGCACCCCCTGGTGGCTGATAGAAGCAAAGGCAGTCTGTACAGCTGGTGACGGCTAGAGCATTTTTTTGTCAATGAACAGTTTATGCCTAGATAGGGAACCCCATTATTTGGGCTAGCTGTAGACATGCAGCCATTGCTCCCAAATGGACTCTCATTCATCCAAAAAGGATTTGTTAGGAATCATTTTGTGCACGCATGTGCATTGTGGTTGCAACTGGCTGATAACCTGGTCCCTGGAAGTGAAATGTTCCTTCTGGCCATACAGTTGCTTTCCCTTCTTTGGAGCAAGAACTGCACCACCACCACAAATGCATGCAAATGTATTGACCTGTAATGCAGTTTGCCACCCATGAGCACACAGCAGCAGTTTGCCATGAGCCCGTGAATGGCTTACCCCATGGTTTTAGCTGGCATGTATAAGAGGTCTTAGAGGGTAATCATAAGCAACACTTACTGAACAAGGCCCCTCCATAGAGGCGAGTGGAAGTTTTGCTGCTCACTGTGCCTTTGTCAAAGACGGCTTCATACATCTGGTCTGGAAATGCGAGAGCCTGCAAAAGAAACCAATTATAAAGAATCACATCATATAAAAAAAGTTTAGGGTTTATGCATGCACTTCCAGATATTCATTACCACTTATAGTGATCACAGTACTCCCCCTGAAAATGACTTTATGACCTTTACCCTCCAGAAGAAAGAAAGCCACCATCACCTATCAGAACCAATGCTCCCACTCATAGAGGACACAGTCATCCCGATGCCTGGGCATCTCTTGGCTGTGGTCAGAAATGTCTAGAAATCAATCATCCGCTGCTGCAGCCTCTCACCTTGCTACAAACTTACAAAAATCTCTGGAGCGCAAGGAATTCTACCCATGCTGTGTTTTACGGCATTTATGGAATTTGTTTATACATTTCAAAAAACGTCCATTTCTCCCTAATGTCTCTCTCTGCTTATACCTCTATTCCAAACTCAACTATCCAACGATTAGGTGTTGCATCGTCTCTACTAATGGATTCCAAATGTCAGGTAATTTATTTCTGCACTGTTAGAGAAACATGGGGGCTGCTTGACACGTTCGTCCTAACCTAAAACTGAAATAGGCAACTTAACTGCCATTATCAAAAGGATTCCGATGTGATGTTATGCTTGCATTCTTGCTGTGTATAGATGTGGCAGATCGCTTCACGTAGAACTGTTATTTCCACCCACATTTTTTGTTAATAGTTACAAAAACAAAAATGGTTTTTGTTTTGGTTACAAAAACGGAGCCTTTAGGGTTGGTGTACTTGTGTGATCAGAAGGTTGGCACAAACAGAACAAGTTGCACGCCTTTGCCATTCCAACTATTTAACTCTAGAAGCAGTGCCCTCGATGTGCACAGAAATGTTATTAGTTTATGGCGAAATTGCCAAGGGCCCCTCTCTTCTCCAGGGCCCCAAACTACAGAATGGCAAGGATGAAAGGAGCTGGAAAGCTATGCATTTGGAGCCCCCACTTTATATTTGTCCACAGTTCCAATTAATACTAATTATTACAGGATGCACACTAGTATTTGGTTGTTTTGCTACAAGGATGTTTGGCACAGAGTTTGGTGCATGCACGACTGTGGAAGGGCCTGATCAGCAATTGATGCTTGTACCAAAGGCAAAATGGTCAACTGCTCAACACTTCAGACTTTGGGAAGGGTGGAGGTTCATTGGAGGATAGTGGTGGAAAAATAAAATTCTGAACTTCCTTGCTCATTTTCATAAGTTGGTTTTAGCTTTTTTTTCCCAGAAGCTATTGCACAATATATTTGTACACCCCTGCACCTGGAAGCATAGCTTTTTTTTTTTTTTATTTGCCTCCATCATAGGTGTACTTTGTGTGTATACCGTGTTTCCCCGAAAATAAGACAGTGTCTTATATTTATTTTACCTCTGAAAATCTCATTAGGGCTTATTTTCAGGGGATGTCTTATTTTTCCCACAAAAATCTATATTCATGTACAAAAAATCTGTATTTACCAAAACCTGCAACCAGTATTACTATAGAAAGATACCTCTGTGTTACCTGTGACCTGTCAAAATCACAGATTTCTTCTGTTATATACAAGAAGTCATGATTGACTAAGCCTCTGTTTAAGGAACTATAGGGCCCTCCATGTCTATGGGATACCATGATGGGCTGATACGTAGAAGTGGCCCCTAAAGCAACTCACCCTGCAATTGGTGCTGTATACAAGGCTCAGCCTATTGTACCATCCCATTAAAGCAGAACTAAAGTTCTACTTTTCAGAACCCACAATCAGACGGGTCATTATTGCAGGAAGGGACAGGCGATGCCCCACCTGCAATAATCCCACCTACCTGCATGATTGCTACAGCATTATGCAGCTATATGTGCAGTATTAGCTTTGGTTGCCAGAAGTCCCCGTAATCCCAGCTTCTCTCTTCTGCAGGTGCCAGGAATTAATGAACTCCCACATGCCGCTGTGTGAGTTTCATCATCTCAGCCAATCAAGATAGCTCAAAATGTGTACAGAAAGAAAAAAAAATAAGAAGATATTAATGCCCTGCAAGGGAAGAGGGGAAGGTAAATAGTGCAGTGTGGGGTGGTCTGCATTGAGGAAGTGTCATGGGGGTCTGCACTGGGGGGTCTGCACCTCAATCAGATGCCACTGGGTAAAGAGGGGGATCTCCACTGAGGAATTCTCTCACAGGCAGGGGGGAATATTTTTTTTTCTGTGAGAGAGGGGTGCCACTAGTGGGGGAATCTGCACTGAACGGGTTTGCTACCAGGGTTGTTCCGTCACCAAGAGGGGTCTGCACTGAATCTACAAATCTGCTTCATACACCACCCTGAGCTACTTTAATATCAGACCGCATTTACATCGACATGCTTTGAAGAGGAAAATGAAAAATCAGCAGAAGCAGCAATTTAAAAAGTGTATCACAGTTTTTGCTTTAAATGAGTTTTCTAGCAATTTGTTGCTTGCTGCAAATCCCTTCAAACAATTGCAAGAAAAATGATTGCGAACATCATTAAAATAAACCTTTTCATTCCTTTTTTCCATGAAAAAACTATATAAATCTCTTCAATTCAAATGACATCTACACACCGCGTTAACATGTCCAGTTCCTGAGGTTTGAGGAAAAAAAAAAAGAAAAGTTAAAAGGGGTAAAAAAAAATCAATTTTGTTTGCGCGTGGCGGAGGTGCGGGATGAGTTTCCATAACAACGGCGCAGTGATTGACAGTCTGGAGCCGAGTTGCGCATTAAATGTAGATTGCAAATGGTCTTCTCTTACAAGATAAAATCTGCAGATTGTGAGCCACGGGGAGCCTGTGAAAACGTATCATTATCAGCGTGATGAAAACAATTACCAATAGATTACTACAAAGAAATGTGTCCCAGATCGCCCCACCTTAATGTTCTACTCAACGCAGATATCTAGAATTTAATACCATCCATGATTAGCGTTTTAGAAGTTCATCGGGAAAGATGATAATGGGGGAAATGCAAGGAGAGAAATAGCAACAGTGTAAAAGCTGCAGGAGACGGTATGCCATGGTATAGCCAATATCCTCATCATTGCCTATTGACCAGCAACAATCATGCAGCCAGTGAAGTCTGAATGTCTCTTAGAGTCAAACAGTGCATCCAAGATCTGTGCAAATGCCCCATAAATGTCCTAATTGGGATGGAATTCTTAAAAGAAGGAGGTTTATGGTAGAGCTACATGCCTGGACTTGTTTTGTTGCTTCTATCTGCATGATAATAATGTGGATATAAAAGAAAAAAAAGTAGGTGGCATCACACACATTGCATGGGGGGGAGGGAGGTGGCATCACACACATTGCATAGGGGGGCGGGTGGATTACCTCTCATACAATACAGAGGGAAATCGTATCACAATATCACACCTCCAGAGAAATCTGATCTGTGCACAGCAAATTGGAATAGGAAAAATCAGGATCAAGCAGCCAATCAAACATCGGGAGTCTGCTGAGAAGAGAGTGATGACCTCATCAGTGGACTGGGAGCGGGTCAGTGACCAAGCCGCATAGTATGTATAGCTGACCTTAAGAACATTGGTCACTGACCTGGCTCTGCTATCTGGCTGCATAGATCACAAGGCTCGTGGAATAATAGGAAAATTTGATCTGACATCATGATGTGCACAGAGATTGCGGGTATAATCAGCCATCACACAAATGAACTGCACTGAGCCGTGGAGATCACTTATTTGCTAATGTCATTACTGATGGAAAAATTCACAAATAATCATCTCATTTACTGTATTCTGCAGGGAAATAAATTATAGGAAACCATCATGAGATAAAACACGGGGGCTGTCACCGCTGATCTCTTTCCTGCAGTCAGCTGGCTGTCAGGCCAATCCAATGGCTTTTGTATTCCTCCTTTTACATGGAACAAGAACGTGGATCTGGAAAGAGGAAATATTTTGTTGTGCTGTTTACTCTAAGGCTCAACTGAACTTTTAGTTTTAAAACAGCTGGTTGCACATCTTTTTATCTTGATGTAGCTGGGATGTAAAGTTAGTTTTCTTTAGAGCTTGGGTAGTAAAGCCTGCCCCCTACAGGCATGCTGTAAATAAATACCCTTGAGCTCTGTATGGGTGCAGTGGCCTCTCTGCTGAGGTCCGACATACCCCCTTGCTTCCTTCTGATTGGACAAAATAGCTCTGACTCAATAGGGGTGTGTCAAAACATTGCAGAGAGGACTAAAGTAGATGAAGGGCGATCAACAATTACCCCTATTCATTCTCTATGGGAAAATGCAGGTGAGACTGCTTGATACAATAATCCAATGGTTGCACTTAGGAAAGTGTGAACCTGCCCTAGAGGAAGGGGGAAAAAAAGGGGGGGAGGAGAAAAAGAAGAAGGGAATAAAAATGATAATGATTTTGCATCTTTTGTAAAGAGCCATTTCTATCATTTTTCCTCCCATATTCCTGGCCTAGAGATTGTTTGGAATCGCTTCAATCCACAGGTTCCAACGCCTCTTAAAATAGGGATTGTTGATCTCTCAAGTTTTCCTTGTAACATAATCCAAGATATTTTATGTCTTACAAAGGTTAGGATTATCTGTGCTTTCCAATATAAAATAAACGTCCAAGAGCGCCTGGAGGTCCCAAGAATCGGTAGCAATATATGAAGTTCCCTTGGTACTATGATGGTGGTTTTGGAACCATAAATTTTCCCAAAATGGGTAAGGCCTGGGCCATAAATGCCAGGTTTGGTACCATGGCCTGTATTGTATTGATGAAAGCACACAGTGGATGCCTAAAGGCTACAATGCTGATTACTGCTTTATAATAATGTCTGGTGTTCCATCAAAAGTCCAATAAACTGTGCTACCAACAGGGTTAAGGTTAGGCAGTTCAGCGTTCCCCCTGCCCCTTTTAGATGGATGTATCACCCAGCAATTTTCAGTATTCCATACATTTTTTTTGGGGGGGGGGGTTCTAAAGAGTTGGGTCACAATACAGGGGCTGATACCCACCTACAGCTTCTTCCCACTCAGCTAAAAAAAATACTTAGGGAGAACACCTGAACACTTAGCTGGAAGGTTAACCCCTTTGTACAGCATGCTCAACCATACTCCCAACTGCTGCAATTTACCTATTTTGGAGTGGTTGGGAACCATTTTGGGCAAGCGTTTGCATGGTTAGGTTTGCAGAGTTCATGGAACCGCACATTGCTACAAACACAAAGGCTTGACCCAGGGGGCAATTTGCCATGTGTTTGGATTTGGCTACCCATGCAGCTCTTGACCACAAGTTGGCAAGGGGTTATAGTGTTAGATTTTTAATTGAATACCTTCTGCTTAAGGGTCCAGTCAGGGATAGGGGTTTAAGGGTAGGAACTAGGAACGAAAGACCCCCCCTCCACGGAAATGGAAATGTAACCTTTTGGGTAATGATACCCATTGCTTTATTTCATGCAATCAGCATCCCGATTATCACTGCTGCAAAAATGTGCCCAAATTCATAGCCATACAGTAATTCCCCTCCCCACTTTGGAATGGCTATAATCAAACCCAAGCTTCTTCTAAAGAAAAGAGATAAAAGCATTCTTATCATTCAGATATAATGTGAAACTGGCTTTGAAAACCTTTACAATGGTGTACAATTTAATATTTTGCAAAAAAAAAAAATTAACAATTTGGAACTTGGTGGCTGCAACATACATCATCTGACTTTATCAAACCAACAAAGACCGACACGCATTCCATAGCACAAATACGCAGCTGGACAGCAAAACCGCCATTCACACACAAAGCAGGGGAAAGCGGTGGTGGTGCGAGGTGCTGGCCGGAACTTGCTGTATCTTAAAATTCACAAAGAGTGCTAACCCCCCCAAGTTTTATGTGCAGCAGGAGCCGGCGGTCATTAGTCCAAAGATCCACCGGCACTTTTTTTTAAGAATTTGCAAAGCTGTAAAAAGCACGTATCTTGGAAAAAAAAGTAAACTGCTTCTGAGCGAAATTAAAGAGAGGAAAGAAAATACCAATATCAAAGGAACATCGCAAACTACAAGATGCTGAGCAGCGGGAGAGTGGGACACAATATATGCTCACAGAATTCTCCTATCTACAAGAACCTCACAAGCATTTGGGAGAATATTTAAAGTCTGAATATTGAGCTTGGTATGGTAAGACGGCAAAAAAAAAAAAATTAGGTTTAAAGTAGGTCAGCTGATAATGTTCAAGGTATTTAAAGGGGGTTAGCTGCCAAATTACCAAACTGGGATTAGCTAGGAGAAGAAAGGTTGACCGTGGGGTACAAATTATCCCCTGCAAAAAATGTTTAGGTACACAAATTCAATAGAGATATTATCAATGATTTGTGGTTAAGAAAAGAGTGAAAAAAATAAATAAATAAAAGAATAAAGGCTCTGGGACACCTGAGACCTGACTTTGTTTCCGGATATTTAAAGGATACCCATTCATATATATGACATTGGCGACATGGCGAGATAGTAGCTCATAATGATAAAAAAGATAATATTTACTACAACTCCCTAACACTAAGGTTATATGAACGTCAATGTGTCTATCTGACATTTACCCTGAAGAAGCGAGTCAGTAGCCCACAAAACGTGGTGGGGATGTTCTTGAAACATTGGTCCTTTTAGGGATATTACTACATATCTTCACAATCTTAGAACCTTTTGATACTTTGAACACTGATTGCATAGTATTTTGACTGTATTACCTTTTTAAAAAGCTAACTGGCTTGTTTGCCTGGCGCATAAGTCAAACTTAATGACACTTCACCCTTAAATATTTCATATTCATTTTTATATATGTTTTTTTAAGTGTAAATTTGATGCCTAAAAACGCATTAATTGAATCGAATTTATTGGTTTTTTCATATCCCAAAAAAAACAAAAAACAATGTAATGATTGAGGTTATAAAAAAAAATACCATTTATAGCCTACGGCATTTCCCGCATTGAAGATGGCAAATGCAAACTGGCAACTCTAAAATGAAAATCAGGCTAATTTTCGATTGGTAAATCTAGCAATTGCCAGTCCTTCAACATCCACAATGTGTTCTCTATTGGGTGTTTGATTCTGTTACTCTGCTATCTATCCCCTGAAGAAGCAGTTTTATTCCCGAACTGCGTTGGAAATACAAGAAATATTTTTGATAGCTGACTATTGTTAGTACAGTGATACCACAGTATAAGTCCGCTTTGGAATAAGTCCAACTTGGTATAAGTCCTGTTTGGACACAAAATTTTGCTTGGTATACAACCTTTGTGCTAGAACTTGTATGGGTCAAAATGAGTCATAACACCGCGTGCTACCCTTATTTACCTCTCTGGAGACAAAGCCACGACTGCCCACGAGTGTCAGTACGCCAGTTGCTAGCATTCGGTGAACAACCCGCGCTATAACTCTCTGTGAATTACATAACATCTCCTCCTCTCTTCTCAGCACAATCCTAGTAGGCACTCAACTCTTCTCAGCAAGGTTAAGTTAGGTTAAATTTTCATTTATTTCATCTAATTGCTTTTGTATTTATGTATTTTAGTATTAGGCAGCGTTTAAGTCATTTCATACAGCCCTATCAATGTATAATATGCCAATAACAATATGATTTTTTTTCATAGGAACGAATTAATCATTTTCCTAATTTATTTCCTAAGGGAAAATTTTGTTTGGTATAAGTCCAAGGATCTGGAACAAATTAAGAACTTATACCAAGGTACCACTGTATTTGATGTGATGTCTATTGCAACCACATCATGTTTTTTATCCATTTTTGTATAATTTGTAAATTTATTTGTATTGTGACTTAATAAAATTGGTACTTTTTAATATACTTTTGCCAGGAATTCCCTACATTTCCCCTCTGCTCCTTTTGGTTTCCATACTTCAGAACAATGCAAATCTTTTTAGCCAATAGCTACCTTTCATAAAATAACCCCTAAAGCAGACCCATCACTAAAATTTTTACTTTAACTATTTTTATGGGGGAGGGGGGAAAAGAGGAGTGCAGAGCATCCAGTGATACTTACGTCATGCAGGAGGCTTCTGGCTGCTCTTTCTGCATATATCTGATCTCAGGCATGCACAGAAGAAGCTTTTTCTTCAATTGGGGGGGCTCGATCTCATGTTTACACAGAAGCAAAAGATTGTGGTGCCCGGCGCTTCCTTTGTACAAGCGGCTCAGGACCCAACCCAGAAAAGCTTCAGTAGGATATGCAGACAAGTATTTTTTTTTATTAATATTTTTAGTTTTGCTTTATTGTCCTCCATAGGTACAGAGCTGAGATTTTTTCATTGGAGTTCCAGGCCTTGCACCCACCAGCATGAATTATCAATTTGCAGAACACAAGTCTCCCAATGCCTGCAGTAGGTGGAGCTGGGAAAACCCCCAGGTCCCAAAACTGGAATCCCAATACCAATAAACAAATAGATACAATAGTAAGAAGATTAAAGCCACATCATCCACCCACCATCAATGTAAAATATACGGACAGACTAACTTTTAATTGCAAGCTTTGACATTCACAAGCAGGGAACAGCAGAATTCTCATCCAAACCACTCAATGATTTTCTTAATGCCGAGCACAGGGACCGTCAGAAGCTCCCGCAATTGAAGTCACATTAAACTACGTTTGATCATTGCACTTACCATGACAGCGATTCCTGTGAACATTACAGCGGAGAGGAACTGCCATACTCTGCAAACGAAAGAGAGAATGTCATTTTTATTGCAGCATTCTGGTTATTAAATAAAAAGCAGCTGACATAAAGTTATAGAAATTTCAACAAGCAGGAAAATGGGTCATGTAAAAACTGATATCAATATTTCCTGAGATACCAAGCAACTTACAGTTCCTATTTTTTTTTCCCTTTGGCATTGAAAGCTATAATGACGGGTTACAAAGTGTAAATATTGTATGTTTACATGCAGCCTGTCATTGTCTGCACTGTAAATGCAGACTAGGACTGGCAACAAAGAAAGGAACACATTTATTGCCACTTTTATAAACGTGCACGGAAAAGAAAAAGTAGCAATATATTAAATATTTGCACTTTTTCCTACTCAACAAGTAGTTTGCCCTATTTGTAAAATCGGCCTCTTTAAGCCAATAAATGAAATGTACTCATCAACCTGTAGGTGTCACTGTTGAGCCTATAGAGAATTTGCCTCTGTTTGTTTATAAAAAAAAAGTATAAATCTAAATTATTTGCTCTAAAAGGCAGCAAAGTCTCTGGGGAGTAATTGGTGGAAAAATAATTTGTGCCAAAAGGGTTTACATCATTTTTCTCCACGAGTTTCAAGTTAGAATAAGAGGATTTTGCAACATGACATAACCAAATTACAGCTCACCAGGAGCTCCGTATGGCTGGTGGAGAAATGCACGCATGGAATCGGTAGGGTAATATTACCCAATAGATCTTTTGGCTGCTGTTAGCGTCCTCCGTACCTGTGCTACCATACAAGGATGGAAAAGGGAAACCCAGCCATGTGCATTCTCCTATTTGTAGGCAGCAAGCATGGGCGTGTACCATTATAGAAGCTCAGGGGCGGGTCAGCTAGATTCAGAATCTCCCTCTATTTTAATTTCCTTCCATTATGGAGCACAAGAAAAGGCAAGAATAAAATGTAGGCAATGTGCCAGTCATGTGCAAGCTTTCAAAGTGACAACAGCACTGCAGATTCCTGTGCTGGTCCTCATATAGAACCTTTTGGAGCACTCTTGGTTTTGCAGGCAAAAAGCTTAGATTAAGCCCTGCCCCCTCATCTCCAAGCACCTTCCTTTCAGCAATAAAAGTCCAGTCCTTAGCAATTAGTAGAATTTGATGGAATCTACTCAAAACCTACAATCAGCTGACCCCCCGCACATTGGAAGGAAGTAGTAAAAAAAAAGACTTACCTTAGTCCTAAAGGTTCTCTTACTGCAAATTTTATTTCATTTCCTAGTACTTGGCTGATCTGAAAAGAAAGAGGAAGACAGTAAGATATGATTTCCAGACCATACATTAAAATAATGTATGTACTAGGGGCATTTCTAGGATTATCAACCTTACAAAGAGTAATCCGAGCTTCCTGGGCTGTGTTCAAACTAGCTGTGTGTGGTTGCAGTGCAGATACCAGCTCCTCGTGCCAGTGAATCGCTGACTCAGGGCAGATGATACAGCAGCCTAATAGAGAACTAATGGGGTTGGGCAATGAGTCGTCCACCATTACTCACTGTCAAATCTGCAGATGTTGGCTTTGTAAGAATCAGCATTGTGGTTCAAGGTGCCAAGGATTGCTTGGTGTGCCCTACGGTGTGCTCTGCCCACTTCTTCTGTACACATTGCCATTTCTTAGTATGTTGGGGCCCTTAGGTTTCCCTCTTGCACCCCTTCATTCCCCACCTGTATAACCACGTCACTGCCCTTCCTTTCTCCTCCCATAGCAGGAATCCATGGTACAATGGTCCAGGAATCAAAACTTACCTGTTCCATCGCCAAGAAGATGCAGTGAAGTTCAATCTTGGCGCATGCAATGTCACACCACAAATTGGGATCAAACTTCACAGATCTGCCAGACGATTTAATAGGCAGGTATGGCTATCACATCACACATTTCCAAGTGTTACCCTTCAGCTTTGTTATCCAGGGGGCAGACAGGTTGGAGGGTGGGCAGAGATGCAATTAATATAAGAAACTGAATTCAGGCCGGTATCAGCTTCTTTCAGTCTCTGGGGGAGGGAGAAGCGGCACTAAGAGCCAACCAGGTATATTGTAGTGCCAAGGGAATACTAATTAGTGGAGAAGGCAAAGGGATGCAAAAGATGGACTCATCACTAAGCAGCTCCTTTTATCATGATTCCATCACAAGCTAGACCCGGCCAGGCAGACACTGTGTGGCATTGCTGTGTGAATCTCAAGACTTGGTAGAAAGAAATACAAATCCTTTTGTCAGTTCGGCAATTAAGATTTAGGAGACCGGTCATGTCTAGGTGTTCATCAATGTGCAACAATATGAACTTCAATCTGCACGATATCTGCCACACAGTGAGGTTTTTTTTTCAACTTATGTTTTTGTCTTTAAGATGTAAAGCACAACCATTGGATAGAAAGGAAGGAAGCAAAACCTGCATATGTAATGAACACACATTGTAATCTTATAAGTACATAGATAATTTTTTTTTTTTTTTAAATTCTTCATTGACTATTTGCAAGGGAATTCAAAAACAACACCAAAAATACAAACCATAGTGATAAAAAAATATTACCAATGAATTGTAACATTTAGCAAGATGACCTAAACCCCCTCTTCCCCCCTCATATAGGGCAAGGAGTTCATCAAACTCGATTGCACATTCCATCTGTCTGGCAGATATGAAGAACAGATCACGCCACAGCCAGAGCGGAGATTGTCCAGTGTGCCAAGCTGAAAATTCGGCATAAACACAAACTGAATCCCACAGCTGTGTCCAATATTGCCAGACCCTGTATTAGCTCACACGTTGTAATGGACTGGCAAAAAAAAAAAAATTTGACATGGGAAGAAAAAAAAAAACAAAAAAAAAAAAGGGGAGGGGAATCAGAAGGCTTTGCTATACTGGGATTTTCAATTGGCATTTACTGATTAAGTGAACCTAAGATTGAATGCATGCTACGTATTATACGGTAAACACCCGGGTACTTATGACCCCCGGTCAATACCCTCATCTGGTTTTCACTCTACAACAGCAGAGCCATCTTTGGGCAGAGATATTCAGGGTCACCATCTATTGCACTGAAATGCCAAATCAGAGACTTCAGTTTTGCATATTTTGCACAGATCAACAGTTATTGCGAATCACAAGGTGAGAGATTGCAACAACGTAACAACATTAAAGATATCAAAGGATGGAGGGGACTGTGGACTGGTTTCTTCCTCCCTGCAGCTGACTAAAAAAGCAATCCCAGCCTGGACAAAGTCACTTACCAGGGCTTAAGGGCAGCTCTAATAGGTAGAGTGGTTTTAATAAATACTATTGCTGTATATGCTATCATTTCAGCAATGTATTCATGGGGATTTCATTGGGAATGCCATTCTGTATCTGTATGAGACTTTCTAAAACTTTACCCTAAAGGTAACTTTCAGGTATTAGGGAACCCCTACCTATATTTTTATTATGCCCAGGTCAAAGCATGTCAGCCTGGTAGTTAATGTTTAAAATGCCTCTTACATTCTTGGGAAGAAAGTCATCCTTACAGATAGCCAAAAAGATTATTGGTGCCAGGGGTAACAAATTGCTCAAGTAACCCAAAGTCTGGAAGAACCCTGTTTGAGAAACACAAATCTCTAAATCTGCTTATAATTCGGCCTCCAGCCACTAATGCAATTTCTTGCAGAAGAAAAACATAATAAAATCTACAATCTGCTGACTTCAAAACTATTTTCCTGTTGCTAGATAAGGGAAATCTGATTTTTTTGTAGTTCTGGAAATTTGAGGTTAGTTGCAGTTAAAACAGAATATATATTGTAAATAAATCTGTACACATTATTAAAATGTTGGACTAGTTAATAAAATATATATAATTTATTGTATTTGCTGGATTCCTATAATTGGCAATTAGCTGATACAATCACCAATCTAATAATGATCGGCTGGATCTGGTTACTTGCAATCATGTTGATCATGAGAACTATTTGGCATGGCTCTAATAATAAAACGGTGATTAGCAGACACGATTGTCAATTGTTTGTGAATGAAGTGCCAATCGCTACTAATTACCCGGAGCCTTTTTCCTACTGCAGCATTTTCATAGCTGTACTCGGTATTACATTAAGTTCAATATAAATAAACATATAGGAACATCTGATGATGGTCTGGGCACAGAAGAACTGGACTGGACGCCATTCAGCCCACAAAGGACGAGCTATTATTCAGAAAGCAGGACAGCACCAAGAAAAAGCTAGGTATAGCTGCCGGAGGTTTTGGACATTTTCTTACACGATCCTGAAAAAGCAAATTGGAGCTTAAAATTTCAAATTATTTTACGGAAAAAGTTTTACAAATTTATCAAAATGTTTCTCCTTTTGGGTATTTTACTTTAAGACCGCTTTCAGCATTTTCCTGCCAAAAGCCCTAGAATTTTACTCTGCTTTGGACTGTGACCCAGCACCGTTGCCACCCTGCAAAGCGCACCACAGTGCTAGGATAACGAAACAACGAGTAATCATTTTGGAAGTGAGAGTTAATGAATTCTTAATGGTGTAATTACATGCCTGCCAGGCCTCTCAGGAGGAATGCTAGGGGCATGCTGCCATCTGCAAGCTTTAAGGGGTTAAGGAAAAATGCCGGGTGACTGGATTAATCCTGACAGCATCTGACGAGATCCAGTAAAAAAAAAAAAAAAGAGGCAGCAGGGGAGATTAGAGGAAAACTTAAAGGGAGGGGACCATTGGAGCAGAAAATCCTCATGGAAGAGAGGAAGAAAAGAAAAGACAATAAGGAGGCTTGCGAAAAAAAAAAAATTATTGGGTGGCTAAAAATATTACAATCAAAAGCTTTCTGCACAAAATTCTAAAAATTGACACTGGAATTAAAAGTAATCTGGTAAATACGTAAATAATAATTTCCAATTAAATTGATAAAATATAATGGGTAGCATGGTGGTTAAGTGGCTAGCACTAGGGTTCGTGCTTTAAATCTTGGCCGGGACCCAATGTGCAAGGAGCTGGTAGGGTAGATGTCCTCTAGGCACTCCAGTTGCTTCCCAATATCCCTTTAAATCCCCCAAATAGCCTTAGATAATGTTAATGACATGACTATGGTGGGAACTTGGATTGTGAGCTACTCTAAGGAACACGTAGTATAAAAGCCCAAAATCCATCTTTATATTGTCTTCCTAAAATTCCATACTTAGCAGTTGTTGGGCTAAGAGTGGGAGATTTTTTATACATGATATATGAGCAAGGCACCACTGCAATGTCGACAGTCAAACATTTTTTCAGGCAGTGGAGAACTGGAAAAAAGAAGTGAATAGGAAACCTACTTTAGCACAGCACCAGGAGAAGTTATTCAGATTCATTGCAGTAGCAGTGTCATATTGTCTTCTACCTTTCAATGCACAACAGTGGTGCAGGTGGTTTCAATACTTTGTTACAAAACCATAACAAAGCATGGACTTGAGATGAGTCAGGGAGTTCTTACCTCTAGACTTCTCGTGCAGCAAAAACCCAGCTAGAAATCCAAAATTTTAAGACTGGAGGCCATTATTGGCCATCCCTATTCTACTCCTATGTAATGTTTTCCATTAAATGAGCACATTTCACACACAAAAGAGAATATTTAAGGCTTTCTACACTTACCTTGGACCTGTGAACTTCTCCATCGTCATCCTCCCCTCCAACGCCCAGGATTTTACGAGTCTTCAGCCGACTTACTAGGTCTGTCTGGCTGTGTTTTTTCATTAGGGGTGGGGGTGGTTTGGTGGCCATGGTCTAGCTCTTGGTGGCGCTCTTTCAGACCAGAAATCGATCCTAAAACAATAATAAAAAATGTTGTTAGGCTAAGTTAAGGCAGATATAAGTGTAAATGTAGGGTTTTGTGTTTTCATCTGCTGGGTTATGTCTCTTAAACCAGGTACACACGTGCAATAAATGCCTTGGAAAGGATCCTTCACAATCCTTTCCAACGACATTTGACTGCACGATGCATGAACGAGTGCTCTACATACATCATCGTCCTGCTCTATGCAGAGGGGAGGGGGAGAATGACAGAGCGACACCCTGCTGTGCGCTCTCTCTTTGCTTCTATTACGATCGTTTGTCGTCTATCGTCCGTGAATCCGCTGTGACGGTCGTTCGGATGATGCAAGACAGGCGCTGTACACACGCCAGATTCTCAGCCAATATCAACCCTGAGCTGATCATCAGATGAGAAGCATTGCAAGTGTGTACATAGCCTTAGTGATTTCAGTAAAATCTCCCCATATACTCTATTACAAGGGGGTAAAACATTCCTTGTTGGACATCTTTATTTACCACCATATTGTACCACAAAGGTTCATCAAGCTTACCAACTACATTACGTAACACTTCCATTGTACAATATTCGTTACAGGAGTAGTAGTGGTGCCTGCCCAATCGAGTTTACACAATCTAAGAGTTGGGATTGCGTAGCATAGGGTACATGGAGGGTATGGATTTGTTATAAGTCAGTCATGGTTAAGATAAGAAGGAGAATGGATAGACAACTTTGAAGAGTAGGAATCCTTAAATAGTTGTGCAATCCCAATTGGATAATTGATGGGATTTCAGAGAATGGGGATAACTGAAAAGGATCTTGAGTGAGGAAATCATTAGAAGGTCGCTGGATGAATGGAAAGGGTGGCTAGGGGTGTACAAATGTGTAAATTTGGAAAAGTAAGGGGGACAGGAGTCCTGAAAGAATGTAATGATGAAGCACAGTAGCTTGGATTTATTTTGAAGTGTAATGGAAGCCAAGGAAGAGATTTGCAGAGAGTCAATCAATCAGTTGAGGAGTAATAGTAAGCAGAGGAAAGTCTAGCTGAAAGATTCATGATAGATTTTAGAAAGCCAAAGTCTAGTTAATAGAATACCAAATAAGAGAATGTTAAGTGTTCGAGGTGAGAGATTGAGATGAGGCATGAATAAGTATAAAAGAAAGCAAATGGGGGCTAGAAAGCAGAGATGGGTAGAAAGAGAATTTTTTTTTATTACTGGAAGGACAATTGCATGTTTGAAGGCTGAGGGAAACTATACATAATGATGAAACATCAGTTTATAAGATTTTTTTGGAAAAGAAACAATATTGACTCAAAGCCATTTAATTTATATTCCAAGAAATGAAAACATTTCAGCTTCTACCCAGATGAATTATACATTCATTTTGCACTTCACATATGCCCCTTGTTCTTGTCCCCACAAATATCGCCATTCGTCATCATCACTCATGTTTTTTCATCCACATAACCCAATTCTGTTTGAGTGACCTGTAATTAACGGCACACTAGCAATTAAACACCCGTGATTCTCCTGACACGCAGCCAACGGCTCGACTCACAAAGAACAGACACAGAGCTAGGAGTCTACTGAAGGATTTGTAAAAATGCCACAAAAGGAAACTGAACATTGATAACACAGAAAAAAGTATAAAAAGAAAGCCACAAACATAAAACGATCACAGATTGCTTTCACGGAAGTCTGAAAAGTTATATCTGAATGGAAGATAAAATGTTTTTTTGGGTGAATGCATATTTTGACTAATTGTGGTTATGTTTACTGCAATGTATTTGTCGGTGTACAAACATGTGAACGTTATGTTGACATTGTAATCTTCTATCATGAACCTTTTCATTATGAAAAGAATAGATGTGCATAAGAAATTGCAAGAACTGCTGACGCATTTCATGGTAAAATGAGCTTAATTATAGAACTATGATTAATGCAGAGCTCCACACAGGAAGTACCAATTTATTCTAAGGAACAGTTTAATAAATGTATTCTAAAATGACATGAGCTTGGATGTCTGAATGTTTCTGTTCCTGTCCTCTGGCATTGCAGAACCAAATATAAGCCAACTGGAAGTCCACGGTTTTGTCCAGTGCTGCCCATCAATTTGATTACTATTCCTAAGTGGAAGTAATCCCACTATACTCACCTATTCCCAATCCATTGCAGGATGTTGCCATCGTTCTCCTTCACCTTCTTCTTACAATCTTCGGCCATCTAGACTGGCTGGGAAGATGTAACTATCGGGCAGGCGTGCGGGAGTTTATTTAGTCCCGGCAAGCACAGGGGAAGCTGGGATTGCTGGGCATCCTGGTAACCAAAGCTAGGATGTGCTTTTGGAGTTATGACAGATTATTAAAGAATGGATATGGTCTTTCCCTTTCTGCAATAATGACCTGCATGATCCAAGACTTTTAGTTCCACTTTAGGCTATGTACACATGCTTGATAGTCGACAAACAATCACAAGGTTTTAGAGACAATCACAAGGAGAAAATCATTTTTACAGAAGGTCCCCAGCATCATCAATCCATCCTTGTGGCTCAACGAACAAGTGGAGGGGACCACTGTACTCACCTATGGGGAAGGGTACAGCAGGGTGCCACTTGCTTGTGGCCTCTTACCATAAAACAGGAAAGCACAGAAATTTTGATCTGAACGATAATTCCATCGGTTTACCCAATCTTTCATTGTCTAATAACAACTAAGCCTAAATCATAACCAAGTTGACAACATTTTGTTTAACTGTGGTCGTGTGCCATTTGGCATGGATGTCCTGATTAGATGGCTGATAAACACAATTACAAAAAGAAAAAGCATCACATATACATTTTCATTTTGTTTTGGGGTTTACAGTTAGAAAGCAAGCATAAACTCCTCTTAGTTTCTGTGCAGTTTAGTTAACCTTAATAAAAAGATTCAATTCTGACAATTGCAGCATGCTGGTCCTTATTTCACACATCGATTGGAGGCTTTTCTATCCTCACAGCTTTGGCTGGCTCCAGACTTCTCGAGCAGAGTTTCATTCTTTCCTAATTCCTGACGTAATTTTCCCATTTTAAACACTTGCTGTGCTGCATTTTTAGTACTTTATTAAATATACAGAGTTTCAGAGGCTCTCTTGGCACATTCCTAGTACAGGATTGCATAGTCCTCTAGAGAATTTGACCACACAAGGAATAAGCCCCTGGTAATACATCCAAGTGGGATACTTTCAAGGGGTTTCCATTTTAAAGGTTAAAGCAGATACCACAAAACACTTTGAAAACTCATTCGCTCTAAGACTTTGCACTGCGTCTTTCAAAAATGCATTGGAGCTGCTTTGTGTTGCGTTTCATTGTCCATTATTTTGACTGGGAAGCGCAGCAAACCAAACTGCACAGAAATGTTGTGCATGCTGTGCAGTCCAAATAACAACCCAACCCAAACTACCAACACGTTCTGCATTATCTTAAAGCTCATGCTTATGAATGGAAATGCATGTCTCAACCTAATGTTACAGTGAGCAACTGCACTGCATGTATTGGAAATAATATTTTCCAAGTGTCTCCAAGCTATATTCAGTTTATTACGGGGGGCCAACTTCTGGGCCAAGCTCTAGCAATGCCCTATCCAATGCACATGCCCCAGATGCTATTAAGGTTGCACTCACAGAATACAGGAATGGCAATTGATGGGTCCTAAACTGGAATTATCTTCAATGTTTGGTAATAGGGCCTGAAGGGCACACAAAACTGGATCCAAATAGGAAAAATATCAAGAAACTTGGTGTTCTAATAGACATGTGTATTGGTTCACCTAATCCCTGCAAGTTCCATAGCACATCTTAAATGGAGGTCAAGTTAAAGCTTGCAACTCTCCATCCTGTTTTTAAAGAATAAAAAAAATTCTTCTTGCATCCATGTGCATGGCCACTTAAAGAAATGCCATACAGGCCAAAATTTAACAAAAAGTTTACAAGTTTCATTTGTGATTCATTAGTCTCTGCACGAATAACAAGCTCACTTTTTATGAATTCAAAAATCCATATTGCAAAACAGCAATGCTGGAATGGACTTGTTTCTAGCTGTCTGCTTACTACATTCAGATTCATTTTTGGACACGTGCATAGCGTGTGTTTGAAAGGGGCCAGCGAAAGACTAATTACTCTTCCGGCAGTGCTCAGTTTTACTGGACGCTGAATAGAGCGTGTAATTAGGAAGCGAGCCAGGGCCCCTCTCCCCCACAGCACTGGGCAGCACTTGGCATGGCCCCAAGGCACGGCATTGCTGGACGAGGTCCCCACTATGAAAGATGGCTGTTTATGTCCGCACCTCCTTAAAACTACAAAAACCTGCGAACGGACTCTCACCTATTGGAAAATGTTTTATATAAGGTTAAAATCAGCCACTGATAAATGTAATTAGTGATTCATTTCCTGATTTCTTTGCAATAGAAGAGTGGCTAATTTGTTATTTCACAGCTCCAGTGTTTTTAGGGTAATCTTTAAATCATATTTCCTAATTACGATGGACATCTGCCATTTCATCTTATTAGTTTCACCCAGGGCAACCCTTGCTGACAGCCAATTATAAACTGATCAGATATATTTTATGAAGGATACGGTAATACAGTCATGTGAAAAAGTAAGTACACCCCAGAAGCTGCTAGACTCCTCAACATCTCTGAAATGGCAAACATTAGATCTTCAATAAAGCTGATGAAATGACACATTGAGTACCTCCGCCCCTAGATTGCCACTAATTTGAAAGTTTAAAATTAGAAACAGGTGTTACAGATCAGGTGCAAATAATGAGAACCGCCATGGAGGGTACAGAGGTGTGCCATTTTACGCTTTGGTTTGGTGTCCTTTCTATCGACATGAATGTTGTCAATATGCTCTCCTCGGAAAGAAAACTCTGGACACCTAGGAGTGTGGAAATGGTTTTAAAAAATTGCCAACAAATTTAAACTCAATCATTTTACTATATGGAGTATAATCTATAGGTGTCTTAGTTTAGCTGCCAATTTGTCAAGAATTGAGAAAGCCCAACCAACTGAGGTCAAAAGCCGACCTGTTTGAGGTTTAAAAAGAGGTCTCCAAGAACCCTAAAATTTCATTTTGTATCTGATCCTTGTTGTCAGATCTACTCATATGGCCCTTGTTATCAATGAAGAAATGATAACTCTTGCAACAGTTGGGGACAATGCCTATACAAACAAGTGATTCCAGAAACCGACATGAGTGGCATGAGACAAACAAATCTTTACCGCATATAAACAGCATTATATTAGAACTACACTTCGTCACTAACATACAGGCAAAGACCAAGCCTTCAGGAACAATGTGCTATGAACTGATGGACCAAAGAGGTAAATAGGAGTAGACATGCTTGGCTCAAACCAAAGACAGCATTTCAGGCGAAGAAGAAGCCCATACAAAATGTGAAACATGTTGGTGGGAATGTTATGGCTTGGGGATGTTTTGCTGCTTCAAAGCATTGGCAGCTTACAGTGATTGAGACGACAATGAATGCTACTCATATCAAAGTGTACGTAATATGAGGCCATCTCTGAAAGATAAAGTTAACCCATTAATGGAACCTTCCAACATAACCTAAAGCACAATGGCAAATCTACCAAACAAGTGTTTAGGGACTGACCTTGTCAAAGCACCGATTTAAACCCCGTTGGAAAGATGTGGGGAATTCAAAACAAGTCATTTATGAAAGAAAGCCAAGGCACATCTTGATAGTAAAGGAATGTAAAGGATAGTAAAGGATTAAGCGGTCAAAGATTTCACCAAGAGAACATCAGATATTGGTGAGCAGTTTTATAAAAGGCCAACAAGTCATTTTTCCTAAAAGGAGGCACTACTAGCTGCTGTGGCCAAGGATAACTTCTTCCACGCTAAGGTTATATGATATTTATTTTACATCTATTGATATTTTTATTGAACAAAAACACATATTTTCATGGGTTTTTAATATGAAGTTTATCACCTTTATCTGCAGGCACTGAAATGGCAACAATCTAACATTTGTATGAAATAGGTTGGAAAAAAAAACAAAAACATTTCAATGGGATGTACTTACTTTTTCTTTGGCTATACAATTGTATATAGTTTAATGAGCCCTATAAAGGTTTAATAAAAAATAAATCTCACCTAATTGGATTGTATTTTCTCCGTTCACGATCAAGAGGTATTTATTGCTTGGTTACAGAGAAGGAGGGGGATGATAGACACACGGAGTACAACAGGTTACAATATCACAGAACACACTTGACATTAGCTTTGATGTAAATGTAACATGGGACTGCGCAGGCCAAGCTCTAACGCATTTCATGTCCGAAAGTACAAAATACAATATTCTTGCTTTTAACATGCAGGAAACCCGATATTCCTAATTCATATCAGGGATGTTGAAAAAGCTTTACATCTACGCTGTGCCCGTGCATTTAAAATGCATTAGCGTTCAGCCCTTGAGTGCCGCTTCTTGTATATCATCCAAAACTTCAATTTACAATCCACCATAATAACATGGTGACAGACTGAAAGAGCTACAATATAATTTACCTCTCAATGAACCTGTGGTTTGCTGATGAAGGTTTACTTAAAGCAGATGTAGACTTGCTTGTCATTAGATGTTGACCACAAATGGAGAGTATCAAACGATTGCCACGTTTTATATGAAATTCTTATTTCATGTTTGCTCTTTGTTGCATCCTAAACTCTTTGCTGGCGATTTCCATCTACATGAGCATAGAATTGGTTTCCTGATGGTGACAACAAGGGACCATGACTGCATATGCTGGTTTGAAATGGCCACCTATAGCCTCCATTAAAGACTGTGGGACAGGGTAACAACGCAGGAGCACAAATAGAAGACAGAGCATTGTCAACAGTATTCAAACTAGAAATTTTGTTTAGCTGGGTGGGAAGAAATTATAAACAGGAGGCAGCCCTTGTGACCCAACCCTGCACCTGGCTAAAAGGGGCTGCGGAGAACACCGGTCACCCTATATCGGAAAAACCTGGCCAATGGCCTTTATGGCATCATTACTATCCTAGTTTAAATAAAGGTGTAAATTTCAAAAATCGTGGACAATGTATTATCAGGTTAAGGTTTTTTTTAGAATCTTCGGAAAGTTGTACACATTTATGCCTACGGAGCAGTTTGAAAGAAAGGGGGGCAATAGCAATCAAAAAAATGTTATTCTCATTATTTTGTTCCCCTTTCTATTGGAAGCCTTGGAGCTGTTTGATTTTACTTGTAATTGCAAGGAGAGAAAAATATTCCCTTTATCTGCTGATATTAATTAGAGCATGGAGGTGGTCACCTGAGATGAGATCCTGGGAATTTGGATCTGGGAAAAGAAAGGTCCGTGCAAGCCAGGTGCTAAGTGGACCATGAATTGCTAAGTGTTTAAAATTGGAGATGGCCAACAAGGCAGCAAGAACAGATTAATGACCTCATCAGAGTGCTGGGCTGATCTTGTTATGTTTTTGATCAGCAATAGCTTTGGACAAAATGGGGCACTGAGCAAATATAAAGCTGGGGTTCCAAATGCACAGCTCTATGCACCTCCTGATATTCTATCAATTGGGCTCCAGGAGAAGGTTAAGATCCTGAGCAATTGCCCAGGTTGCCCCTCGTCCAAGCCTTGTTGACCAAATACTTAACCAAACAGTGCCTTTGCTGCTGCACTATAAACATAATTCTATTGGATGAGCAGGTAAATATCAAAGTCCATCATCTTTTTGTATTACATTTTCCTTTTGGCTTCTAGTATCCAAACCTTCCTGCACATCCAGGAAAAGAACAGGTTAATGCATTAGAAGTTAACAAAAACTTTTAGTTAACGCTCGCACAAAAAAAACTGCAAATCTGCAGGAACCGCCAGCAGACACGTTTTGCAGTAGCTAAAAAAAGCAGCCACTTAATTAGGGCATTAATTGCACTCCCCCTCCCCCCCTACCCAACCACCACCACCAGCCCCTCCTCTTCTACAGAAGACAGATCCACTCAATTATAGTCTATGGCATGGTCTAAAATTTGTATCTGTTCACCAAGCAGGGCTCAGATTGTTAACAAATGTATCCAAAACTAAACGTTTTTTCCTTCCCAGTTGTTATTAGTTCTATGATTGTGTCATCTTTAGCCTGATATCTCAACGACAAGGTGTAGATGGTGACACTGGATGATCCCTGAACAAAGTTGGTTGCATCCTTTGAGCAGATAAAAAGTGGATAAGGCCCAGCCAGGGGGAGTAGAGTGAGCTGAATGATAATAAATACCTGCAAATGTTTCATTGGTCCATTATTTAACATTCATGTACCCATCCCAGAGTATGTGTCTGGGAAAAGCAGTTTTCTCCTTCACAGGTACTAAGACAAAAAATGTATATATATACTTATATATAATTCCTAAAAAAAAAATAAAGTAAAACAGACAGTGAAGACTTGACACAAATTGCTTGGCTCAATCAAAACAGGTGAACGGCGCCTTATGACCCGCTCGGCTGCCACCAAGATTCGCTTTACACATTTTTTGCACATTCCTGCTTTATGGTCCACAAAATAAGAGAATGGCTGGATTGTGTCACCCACATATTTTGGGCTAAAAAGTGTCCCTGTTTCCGATCTCCAAAAGGAGGCAGATAAGTTTTTCACAGAGAGCAGAAACACAGGAGCAGAGGCAAACAGAAGCTGAAGCAGAAAGGCGAACTGTGGCGGTCAGACATGAACCAAAATACATGCACTGATGGAAATATTGCATTGGAAGGAATGAAAACAAGCGGTTACAGTGTTCAAGAAATTTTAGGAGTGGCAGCCTCTATATTGTGACCCAACTCCTCAGTAATCACCCAAAATCAGCCTGGTGGTTACTGAAAAGTTCTGGGTCGTGCACCCTGGTAAAAGGGTCTGGGGGGAACACTGAGTAAAACAGGGCAACCGTGCCCAAAACCATTACAACTGGAGAAAGGGTACAATGATAAAGTGAGGAGGTATCCGGACGCTTGGGCATAACTCACCAAATTATAAATTGAAGCTTTTCATAAATTATTCTGCGTGTAGGAATTCCTGGCATGCCACAATGTACACCAACAGTATGGACAGGTTTATACCTGCTAAGGGATAAAGCAATCCTGCGCGCCTTAGTCATCATACATATGTTTGGTATTGGTGCCCATACCAGCCGCTCGCAGCACAACATTGGTATTAAAGAACCAGATTCTGCACATTTCACAGCTGGCAGCATTGAGTGGTACTTATACTGCGCACTGTCAACCCTTTTTTATTTTCTATGGAGCTGCCACCAGAAGAATCTACATGAACATAAACCGGCAGTGGTTCCCTAGGAGGAGGATGAAATAATCACACTGCAACCTCACAGCCAGTGTAAACTTAGTCTATAAGGTTTTAGAATACTTTTAAGAATACTATAGAATTCTATAAGGTTTTAGAAAAGGGAAGCATATCTACAGTCTTTCATAACTTCATTTTCAACACTAACTTTGTAGCAAGTCACAAGGTGAGATGTTGCAGGAGGAAGCGGATCTGTTTCAGGCAAATGCAATCTGTGCCAAGAACTGTGCAGACAACAGGGTTTATATAATTGTGCTGTCCCTGAGTTGGCATCTTAATCCAGGAAAAGAAGAAAAAGCCATTGTTAAGGGTAGAGATATGAGTTATGTAAAAGGTGTGTCCATCCTAAAATAAATCATTAGTGGCAGAAGTTTTTTCTGTTCTGACCGGTGTACACTTTCCTGGGAAAAAGTAAAAATGCTTCACTGAAAAACTGCATTCCAGTAAACATTACAAAAGTTTGTACAATAGTTTACTATTATCTCAGTTCTGCTTAATCCACTGCAGCCAATAGTGCTATTAAATGTGTCCAGATTGAAGCCCATGCTGTCTAATGCAAGCATTCTCATCATAATTTATCAATGTCAACCTTGAGATTCTACGCTCGAGTTACCCTACTAAGCAGTCATTAGTAAAATTCCCTCACTGATCCATTCTTAATCAGGAAACACAGAACAATAGAAGCAACAGAGACCATGCAACCTAAGTGTCAAACAATATATATCATTGAAAATGTTCGATGCCCAATAATAAAAGGGAGTTCTATTAGAAACAGTCCAGCAATGTGATAGCCTAATGTACAGAATGTTTTATTACAATATTTTGGGATTCCAAAACTTTTTCTATTGAAATACATCTTCATACAGATGTTGACATATAGAGACTGCTATAAACATGCAGGGGATGGATTTAGGAAAACCTCTAGGATAAAAAAAAGGAGTTCACCAACATTGGGTTAAGGGAAAAGATGATTGCCTGGTGTACTACAGCAACATCTGGATAAAAAACTGCAACGTAAACTGGTGGGTTTTCCATGTACTTGGTATGTTAAAGTGGACCTTCCACCATAATAAAAGGTTTGCTTATGATGGCACAGGCTCCCTAAAATCACTCACCATATCCACGTTAAAATAGGAACTTGTGAAGGGGCAAGTTAGGATTACACTTACCTTACTTCTGCATTGCTGGGAATGATGTCACATAGCATTGTCATTGTTCTTTGAAATGAAGAGCAAGCAAAATCCATTGCTGGGGTGTTGTGAGATTTGCCTAATCCCCATTCCAAGGTGACATCGCTCTCTCCATGATGCCACGGGCAGACGACAAGGTTAGGTAAGTATAAGTCTAACTTTATTCTGTACTATTGGATTATCCATATAAAGTAGGCAGTTTGGGGAGGAAGGCCAGCTAGTTTAGGTGAAACTATATTTATATATACCATATATCTATATATAAAATATAAAAGATATATATTTTAGCAAAAATTGCCCTTTAAAGAAAACTTGTCATAGGGGAAATACAATTACCAACCTTAAAAAAATACTATCTGATTCTTATGATGACTATCAGCCTTCCATACATTCTGAGCAACCAAACCAGAACATCTAAAAAGATCAGTAGAAAAGGCTGGAGAACTTTCCTCCATACTACTGCAGTGGTTGTGTCCAGGAATACAAAAGTCCCTTTTTTTGGCAGACAATAGTAAAGTACACAAACAGATAAGAAATTAACTAAAACTGAACAAAGTAAACAAACACAAAATAATTTTAGTAGTAGAAAGCATACAGTGATCGTCTCTAATCCCAACATATTTTGCCTAACAGTTTTCTCAGTTTTTGAGACTTTTATTGAATTATGGAGGCTTAGAAAACGTAGTAAGGTAGTAAGGTCTGTTGGTAGAAAGGTCATCAGGAACACATCTCTATTATTGCAAACAAAAGGTGTTCCCAAATGACCAAAGTGAGAGAGTTCAGTTGGTTGACCATAGCAGCACCAGAGCAAAAGTCCACAAGCCCCAAGCAGGTAGGGTTGGTTCCCTATATGCACTTCAAGTGTTTATTTTCATTTGTAATTGCCACCTTTAGGAATGAATTTGGAAACTGATGCCAAGGCAAGTAACCAAAAAAACACGATAGCAGCAAAACATTTGACTCTGAATATAAAGGCCAAAAGGAAGCGAGGAGGGGAGTTTCTTGGAAGAGTAAAAGACCAAAAGTATGAGATAAAGAACAAAGCACAATCAGCATTTTGAGATGAAATAAATAAAGGGGGGGAGGGAAAAATTAGGACAAAGGAATAGATTGTGTGTTATGAAGGATTTTTGCACATGGCAATCTGGTTCTTTAGGAGAAGCCCTCCAGTCACACTGTGTAATTAGCATCTGCCTGATAAAAGTTCACAGCTACACAAGGAAGCTCATTATCATAATCCCAGCTCTGCAAAAACTAAAAAATAAAGAGCTTTATGTGTCATTTTGGGCTATTAAATTGTGCAGCTGGAACGCTCAATGCAGCCCCAAATATTATCCAGGCTTACGCAGCCGCATTGTATTTTGCCAGTTTTTTTGCTTAAATGGTACTGATTGTTTCCTCTCCAGTTCCAAAAACAGAATAAAAGCAAATGAAGGTGGCACCTGCTTCATTGGACCTTGCGGCAATACACCAACAAAAACATGCATATGAATACACAAAAAGCACTCAGCTTCTGTTAATGGAGTAAGAGGCAACATCGAGATGGATTCACACCATGGGCAATGTATTGTAGAAATCTTTTTTTTTCATGCTTTAAAAAGAAAAAATAATGCAATACAATATACCCCCATTAGATTGGGTTGGGCACATGGAATAATGCATATCGTGTGAGTTTTCCAATGTATTTTTTTTTTGTTTTGCTTGCTTTTTGCTCATTTTGACTTTTTATAATTAAACACTTGTCTGATTTGCAAAAAGGACAATGTCCATTCTGCAATACCTGTTCTTACCTGTCTAACCACCACCCAGCTGTCACATGTTGTTTGTTGCCAGAGATACCCAGCAAACCCAGCTTTTCTTACACCTGCCGGGAAAGTTACATCGCCCCGTCCAGGGGGAAAAAGGGGGAGAATGGGGGCACCCACATTGAATTGGCGACAGGCAAGCATCGATAGGTTTAGTTCTGCTCTAGGGTAAAACGGGACTCAATACAGGCCCAGCATCCATTAGATGTGCACCACAGTGTTCTCCCCGGCCCATATTAGCTGGGTGAGCCACCCTGCATCTCAATACACCTACAGCATGACATTACCACTGCAACCCTGGCATGAAATTAACACATTCTCTCAGGATTTCATTCTCCAGTCATATCAGTGACATTGTTAGGGAATAATTTTTAACTTTAACAGAATTTTTATTTTTAAACGCTGAATATGGGGGAAGGGGTCAGGGCAGTGGACCCATTATTTGTAGTGAAGGGCTGCTTTAATTATAAGTGCCACCAGTGCCCAGCAATGCTCTGTAGCATGTCACTTCACAAGTCCTATTTTCCTGCACTGTACAGCAAAAAAAAAAAAAGCCACAACTGCATTGTTTTTGCATTGGAACTCTATTGTGCTGGACCCGTTAACCATCAATTTCAGTTAGCCTACATTAGCAATCACAAAACCCAGAGGTCATAATGCTGCAGCTAACAACAGATTAATCTCTACGCGGCCACCTGGCAAATACTTCAAATAAGAGCAGGTGTGTTTGCCTGGCTATTTAGGGATTCGGTAATTATTGAAAAGTCGTTTCTGAATCTCCGCCGAAGCCAACCTAAGTCAATTCATGCTTCTGAGATCTTATCCCTGCAGCAGGATACGAAGCTAATTAGTACTGACACAAGATCATTTTTAGAGATGCCACCCACCTGTCTGGCTTACAACCAGACGGTCCAGTTTTGTCAAGTTCACAGACTTGTACTTAGGATTTTTTTTGTCCATAGACACAGGTCCAGCAGTTGGTAAAACAGGTGAATGTTCTTACTCCTCTCCTCCTTCCCTGCACAATACTTACAACATTGGTGCTTAAAATGATATGCATGCACTTTGTGCAAGTGTGGCACCTACGGGTATTTATTACACCTCAATTGGTGTAGAAGAACAGCACCATTTTTTAGGCATTATCCAGTGCCTCCATCTATTCCCTGGACTGAAATTTCATTGAAGAAAAGACATCAGTGTTCTCCCCAGCCCCTTTTAGCTGGGGGCACCGCCCTGCAGTTTTCAGTAACCACTTGGCTTTTTTTGGTTGGGTCACAATTCAAGGACCACCCCCTACCTACAGCTTCTTCCCATCCAGCAATAAATTAAATCTGGGGAGAACACTGGACAAAATGTAAATCCCGGTACCCTGTATTCAGCCACTGCTGTTACCACGAACCTTGCTACAAGGCTACAATGTTCCAGTCCAATCCTTGGGTAGAGGAGACCAATGATTGTATATCGGATGATTGTATATAAGATTCATTCTGCCATCAATGCATGATTAACATTCTTGGAGAATGGCGTCGTTCGGACACTGGTAACATAAATTGACAACATACGCCTGGAGTCTGTATATAATTACCAAGTTATGCTATGTTTACTGCAGATACCACATTCTGGCCAAAAAGGGGGAATGGCCAATGTTAATGCTAGACTTACTAAATTATAATAGATTTTTTTTTTTTATTTTGAACAATAAATAAATAAAAAGATTTTGTCCAAGATTAGGTGATTTTTTTGATTGTAGGTAGAGTCTGGTGGGCTGAACCTTTGGCTTTCTATGGTTATTTGATAACTAAATATTGAGATCTGTCTTACATAATTTACTCCCTTAGGAGCTCAGTGTGTCCCGCCCATGAGGAAACTCTCAGCCTGCTGATTGGATGGTGAAAGAGGCTCAGCACATTTAAGGGTCATCATCCTGCCCTTTGCCCCTAACAGTATGTTCACGATAAGCAGATTCTGATTTGCTCCTAGAACTAGGTCCTCCCCTTTCCCACTCTTTAAAAGGCATATTAAAATAACCAGCAAATCCTGTTTTATCTTCTTCATCTATTTCCCTGTTATTCTGCCTCATGCTCAGGTCCCTCACCACCGTCTTTATTGCAGACAGCTATTTCTTCCTGATTTTTTGCAGTCACTGCTCCAAATCCTGCATGTGCATGTTATCATTTCTACAAATGCAAGAGATCAGACAAGAGCAGAACCTAAAGTTTAAAAAAAAGCCAGCAAGTGCAAAGTTTGCAGAAAAGTTTATTTTTCTACGCTGATGCACGCTACATGTGCACTGTAAGATGCCAAGATTAGGAACCAGCTTTTGGAAAATGTGAAATCCACAATGACTGCACAGAAGCTAAATGGTCTGCGGCTGCCCAATGGCCAAGTCTAGAAGAACAAAAGGTGGCAGTTCAATCTCCGATCCCCCCACTCCCTTCACAGGACATTACTTAAAGCGGATCTAAACTCAACATGTTTACTTTACACAGAAAAGTAGAAAACCCTTCTAAATAAAATAAAATAAAAATGTTGTTTTATTTTTTTTTGTTTTTCAAGGGCAACATCCTTTTTATTTTATTATTTTTTTTTTAAAGAGAGCAACACCACCCCTTTACAACTTATTGGGAGAGCAGAGCCTTCTCGGATACCTATGTCACGCATCCCGGGAGGCTCTGAGTGCTCTTTCAGCGTATGCCCTAATCTCAGGCATTTGCAGAAAAGGCATCTTTTCCACCAAGAGGAAAGAGCTTCCGATCTCACACATGCGCAGCGAGATCGGCTGTCTTTTTTTTCCACTTCACAGTAGCTACGTTACCCAATCTTGCACCTGCGCAGTGCAAGATCGGGTGATGGAGCAGGAAGACTGCAGGAGAAGGCAGAAGATGGCGGCACCCGGCAACCCCTCTGCATCTGGAGAAAAAGGAATCCCAGGACAAAACCGGAACAGATTGCAAGAAGGGCCAGCGCCATTGAGGGATCAGCAGGATTAAAGGAAAGTGTCATTTGTTTGTTTTAAGTTTAGTTCTACTTTAAGATTCACTTTAAAATAAAACAAAGACGCAGCAAAAAGCTAAAATTTCATTGTACTTTGTGTATTTCTCTCAGGTGAATTAGCTTGTACCCTTTGACTTCATTCTTCCTGATTAAAGACCATTCACTGCTCCTCTTTGCTGGTGCAAGGTGACTGGTCTGGTATCTGCCCCTCTATAGATTTCTGCATGGAGCCTGTAGTATGGGCATCTTTAACAAGTTCTGCACTGTACAGCACAATGATGGGGGCACAACTACTTTTAGGTTTCCAAACCAGCTACTGAAAAATATACCAGTATTTAAAATAAAAAATGGTCAGGAAACAATCTTGGAAAACAAGGTAAAAAAAGTTCTGTTGAATCCAGCAAATGTCTAGAAACAAAACCTTGCACAACCCCTAGGTAATACGGAAAATCAGTTCCTATAGGGAGACCCAAAACCGAAACATAAGAATGTACAAAAAAAAGAAGTTAGAAAATGAATTCCATGACATTTACAAACGAAGATCGGCACACCAACCCTTCCTGTTTACAGTCAAACCTACGCCTTCCTTTCATTGCAGCCCATGAAGCTTTCATACCAAAATAAAACAGACGTACAGCTGTACTCACAGCGGGAACGAAATTGTATGTCCTTGGCAGACGCCAGCACCTCACCAATTCCTGCCACGGAGAAACATTGGCTCACATTTACGCAGAGACATACGCAATGTGCGGAGGAGATGTACACAAACAGCTTTGTCTGGTTAACTCGTGGGGCACCGAGCCTGTCTCAATGTATACCAGTGCAAAACACAACCTTTGCATGGGACGGTTGGCTGTGCCCCGAGAGTGACCTCACCGACAAGCAGGATTTCCTCCACTCCGAGGGGTCTCTGTAGTACAGTGCTCGTTGATCGTTTTTGCTTTTTGAAATATTCAAGCTGCAAAACAAGAAATGCTGGCTATGTGACAGGAACCAAGTAGTTGGGGCACAGAGAGGAAATACTAAATATGCTATGTTTTTCTTTCCCGTAGAAGCCTTTTAGTTTAATACACTTGGGAGAAGTTACATTCTTGTTCAAATGTCTCGAATAGAAAGCTTCCCGTAAGAAAGGTTCTCTTGGAATTTCGTCCTAAAACATTTTAGAGCAGAACTTGTGCTGAAATGGAAGGTTTGTTTAGGGTAGCCGGCCACCTCCCCATTTTACTTACTGTATATAAAAGAAATGTAATCAGCAAAAGGTGCAAGGTAGGCTAAACATACCTTACCCCTGGCTTTTAGTATGGCTGGGTAGAAGGTCACCATCTTTCTAGGTTAAGACCTTTGGAATGTAGAGTAAGACAACATCTATGCCAGTACAAGAGATTTTGCAAGGGATCTCTATCTTGAGGTGTGTGCGGGGAAGATATCACCCTAACCTAGTTGCTCCCGGCAGAAAACAGGGGTATAGGAAGTGCAATGAGAAAAGGAGAGGGGTACTTTTTAGGAAGGCAAAAGTGCCTTAAAGCAGAATTAATTGTTAAAATAAAAAAAATACACCTAGCCTGGTACTTTATTGCAGAATGGACAGACAATGAAATAAACTTATCTGTCTGATGACAATTTTTATTATTCACCTGTGCTCGCTTTGGCATGGGTATCACCATCTTCCTTCGCTCTTATTCTAGGTATTGGATCTTTGATCCTCTTGAATGGCCAGGCTACAATGGCGTAACCCCAGAGGGTCCGTGTAGGAGTTCATTCAGTCCTGGTAGCTCGAATGAAACCCCGCATATCCCGGCATCCTGCTTTGTGATGCACATGTGTGTTTGGAAAGAGGATTGCACAGACATTGCCTATTACTTCGTCAATAAAAAGCCTGCCTGCAATTTTGTAATGTGGAACTTTAGTTTCATTTTAAAGTAGATGCTAACCCTAACTGAAAGACACTCTATTGTACAAAGTAGTGTACGTAAACCATTGCAAATTATTTTTTCATAACAAAATGTTATATCTTTGTTACATCTTGATATCCTGCAGACTCTTTGCAATCAGTTCCTGTTCACATTAACTCCAGCAATGTCTGCATTTGTCGGATTAGGTTTTCTAATGATGGACAATAGTGAATGTCACATATGTGCAAAAACTTGTATTTTAGGCAGCTAGGGTAGCAACACAGAGAATATTTTTTGTAATCTGCAGCTTTCGGTATGAAAATTCATGATGGTCCTACTAGGAAGGTTCTAGTTCAGACAACACTCTGTCCACATCTTGTAATTGCTCTCCTTTGCCACCTCGTCCCATGCACTTCCAATGGAAACTACAATCTGCCATGCCAATCAACATTTTCTGATGTTGCCACCATCAAGAAACTCATTCTGAGCAACGAAAAGCAGCCAATGCATCTAGATTGTGCAAAGGGGCTGAATAAGATTAGCATGATCAAAATACAAAAAAATAGTAATGAAAACTATTTTCTGGGGGGGGGGGGGTTGAGGATAAACATGATTTTAGCAAACTAGATGTCACTAAGATAAAAGATTTAGGGATTCTTATTTTTTTTTTTGACTGAACCAAACCCAATACTGAATTATCCATTTCTGCGTTATTGGTAGCTTTGCACCGTGCATCTGAAATACCTAATGGGGAAGAATGTGCTGTGTGCACTTTCAAGGAGAAAATCCTAATAATGCAGACTTTTCCAGGCACCATTCATTATAAATGATGTTTTTGTCACTACAAAAGGTTACATTCGGTCACACATACACTACCCTGTCATCTCTTCCTATCTGCATAAATAAGCTGCAAAGCGCGCTTCCAGGAAACCAACACAAACTGTTCATTCACGAGCGTCATATGTAACGACAATAATACACCCTAAGACGACAAGCTCTTGTTGACAAGGGTGGATTTAAAGAGAAACCAGCTTGTTTTTCACAAGATATATCAGAGTATACATTGTAACCATCACCTGGAAAGAGATGCGACTTGCACACGTTTACTCTTTTGCTGTCCCACATTTGGGTTTGCATATTTAAAGCAGAAATAAATTATAAAAAAACAAAAAAAAAGTCACAAGCAGGCAGCTATTTATTGCAGAAAGTATACGCTATGTGCCTTCTGCAATATAACAAACCTATCTGCCTGTCTGCATTCTTTTAATGAATGTATTTTGGTTTACGCGGCTGGAATACAGAGGAATAAAGGAACTCTTGCGCATGAAAATATTGGAATAAAATTACATTCACAGCTTTGGTGATTACAACAGTTATCATAATTGGGCAGCACGGTGGCTCAGTGGTTAGTGCTCTGGCCTTTGCAGCACTAGATCTCAGTTTCGAATCTCAGTCAGGACATTTGTCAGCCCCATGTTCGTGTGGGCTTCCTCCGGGTACTTTGGTTTCCTCCCACATCCCAAAAACATGCAGTTAGGTTAATTGGCATTCCCCCAAAATTGACCTTAGACTGTATTAAAGACATATGACATAGGGACATTAGATTGTGAGCTAGTGACATGACTATGGTATTTGTAAAACGCTGCATAATATGTTGCCCCTACTGTATATTAATACAACTTTAGTTTGTGTACCCCATTGCTTGCTTTGGGCTTTTTTCAGTATACCTAATCACCTCCTGAAATCTATTCAAAGTCTACAGCAGCCATTGATGGGTAATGTACATAAAGCACATATAGGAAAAACTTTGGTCTTCAACCCAACACGTTCCACCTTAATAGGCTTCCTCAGGGGAGCATGAGAAAACATTTAAAAAAAAAAGTCACTATGTTACAAGATGTCCTCCAGTGCTAAGTAAGTAAACATGCGGCAAAAGTAATCATGTAAATTGTAGCAATAATGATATAAACATACTGCATATCATATATGTAAAGGGCTATATGGAGGGAGTTCAAAAAAAGAGTGAAAGAATAACTGCTCAAATATTGTAAAACAATTAGGCACAAAGGTTTAAGAATGTATATAATATTCCAGAGTATTCTATCATGAATCTATGATATGTGTCATAAGTATATTGGATAAGGGATGTGTTTATTACAGGAAATATGTTACATTAAATAACTTCAGATTCTAATTCCCAGCCTTTCATAGATCTTCTCTAGCCGTCACCTAGATATCAATAAGTAAAATTAGCATCCCTGCCTAAAGGAGGACCTTGCAGAAAATTCAAGATCTGCTCATGCTTTCTAACAGTCCACAAAAAAAGATAGAATATATATATATATATATTATATATATATATATATATATAAAAATAATACACACACAAACACACATATACATACACGACTGTTGTCCACAGGCCATTTGCATAGCTTGGTGCAACACCCGGCTGTCACCGCCTGTCAGTTGACAGCTTAATGTGAAGCCAGATAGAGACACAGAACTAACAGCCAAGGGTAGATAAGTGACTGTCACCTGCGGCAAGGGGTAGAAGGTCTGAACACGAACACCAAAGGAGGTGCAAAACATTTGGGTCTGTTCAGCAGAGTCTGTGTAGTGTCTGGTAAAGGCGCATGGGGAAGCTGATCTGCTACTTTGCAAAAGACATGAAATATAAAAGACATTGAAGTAGGAAAGCCAAGATAGAAAAAGAGAAAGAAGAACATACCAGGACTAAAGAGACTGTGAGAAATTGAGGCTGTAAATTTACCCTTATTTGCTATTACAGCTGCCAGACATGTTATCTCAGTCTTATTGCAAGTGTGCACAAAGCAGCAGAACATCCATTGTCCTTCCTGTGCCAAGGTTAAATTTTTCATGGTTAAAAACGACCCAATCTTATCTGTCCATCTATTATTTATAAAGACAAAAGAAATCACATGAATCAGAAAGAATCAGAGCGCTCTAAATAATCTCATGTTGATCTCTTTGGAGGGAGCAGATCCAAGTCTTTGATGAGAAAGCTGGGCTTCTAAGAAGAAATGGGGAATTAAGGTTAAAAAAAAAAAAAATAAAAGTCACATGAGCATGGCTTTATATAAGGATTGGAGAAAATACGGTGCATGCATTTTCTCCTCACAGCGGCCTCAAAAAATATATTCTATACATTTTTATATAATATTAGAGGATGATAACGGACATGCACTAGGGTGCTTTTATGATCCTCCTCTAAAGAAGAATAGCCACTTGTCCCTGACCCCCTTACCACCCAGGGTATAATGCTCCAGACGGTGAGACTGGGTTACTTGACCCACCTGGCCGAAGCCAAATGGGTCCCTTTCTCTGCGGGCTTGGCCAAAGCCTACCTGCCTGATACTGGGTTCGGAGCTCCTCCGAAGGGAGACTCCCATTAATGGAGAGGACCAAATTAAAGGATCAGGGAGCTCTCCAAAGAACAAGGCTGGGCTGGTAAGGTAACCAGCACCCTACGTTCCAAGTGACATAAAAACACATGAATGAAGGTGGACGAGGACATAAAAAGTAAATAAACAAAAGTGATCAGTGATAACACTGGGCAGATGTCCATTCAGAGATAGCTGCAGGTAACCCTGCAAGGCAAGGTGCAAAAAATGCAAAGGTGTAATCGTGCCTGTGCACAGAAGCACAATCTGCGGTAGTTAGGTCCGTTGAGATCTGGTGCCCTTGAGGAACCACCAGGGGTGGGGGTGAAGACAGTTCCCAAGACCAACTAGCCAGATCGTTGGGTTCTCTGCCCCTACCAATTGGATTTGGGTCTGTCTGGGAGCTCCTTCTCGGGGCTGGTGCCTGGCCTCCCCTGCCCCTTGCCATAGCAGAAGGGTTTAGCCTGGGTCCATCCCATACAAAGCATCACTATCTGGTGTCCAATTCTTTCAGGCAGTACTGAGCCACTGAGTCCCATAGCAAGGGGATTTTATTTTCTGGAGTGCAGTTTTAGGCACAAACACTACCTACAAAATGAAGGATGTACAACTTTCCAGTCCCAGGATAGGTTTGGGGTAAATTATAAGACACTGCGTCAGGAAATAATTAGATTTCCTGTCCTGCCATACGAGACTGTGCTGTGTGTCAAAGCTGTGTAAATCTCAGGACTGTATGGTCAGAAATAAAAATTCCTAAATCAGGCCCAAAGTCTGATTATTCTGTAGTCCAAAAGCACCTCTTTTGGGTTTGATTTGTTGGCCAGCTGATAAGTTCCATAAATGTCCACACAACCTTGGTCTTGTGGAGTGGAGCTCATCGGTCTCATGACGTAAAACTACCCACATCAGTCCATCATCATTCAATATTCTGTGGACCAGCAAAAGCAGAACTACAGATATTTATTCAGAAAGGTAATTTTTTCTTCTCCCTACTGTTTTTAATATTTACATATTTTTATTTGGGTGTTGACTAATAAACTTAAATTACTAATTTGGGTGCCCTGCAACATTTGTGACCGTGCAAGCTAAATAAAACCTGCTTGGACAATAATCCGTATCAGAGTTTAAAGGATTTAAAAATGACTCATTGAGATTAGCCAAATCTAGTCCTCATTATGAGTGTCAAGAACACCCATCGGAGCAGATCATTGAACACAATCTATCCATGGGATAGCGGTTCAATTTCCTGAAGCTCCAACGAAACTTTGTGTTGTTGTAAAATAGGAAGTTCAGTTATAACGGTTGACCACAGATCTGCAAATTCAAAGCATGACAAGCCTAATAAAAGTTACAATGCATCGCAAATAAATTGCAGTGTGGTCAACAGCACTTCCTCACCACACGGGGTTCCTAGCCACAAATGTGGCCCACCAGAGTAAAAGTCTTCAAGCTTTGCATTTCCTACAGGTGCTTGGGTTTCCTCCCACAACCTAAATATACCGTTAAGGTTACTGCTTAACACAGAACTATATTTTACGTTGCTATCAGTGAGCTTTTGCCATAATCACAGAACGTACCGCATACTTTTTGATTATGGCACATACTTACCTTGTTTTATATTTGCCCTGCAGAGATAACAGGTCCAAGAACTTTTCACAATTGCATCCCAAGAAGCTGCCATCTTTGCCACCAAGTCTTCTCAGTCTACTGCACTCCAGCCACTGATGATGCAACTGTTGAGTTCCATTGTTTCCAGCGACCAGTTCTATTTATGGTACCGTTCTATACCGCAAACCACAAGATCCGTGTAATGTAAGCAAAAAAAAACAAAGTTACCAGGGGCAGGGAAAAAAGTTTTGGGCACAAAAGACTTTGCAGGTCTCCTATGCCAAAAACGTCTACCACCTGGTGACATAGTTTTTTGGGGTTTCTTCTCCTTTAACTGCCCTAGAAAGACAACCTGCACAGATGTGATTGTGGTTAGGTCAATGATGGTAAATGAGTGAAGCATAAACCCCTCATACATGACACATGTGATATAATGATATTTTCAATCCTACAATGATGATCCACTAAATAGCAAAAGTGATGCTCTGTGGAACTTGAATAGAACTTACCATCTGCAATTCCCCAACTGATATATGTCTACCTTATGATTAAAGCCTAACTGAACCGTCAACCAAATCAGCTGAATACATTTCAGGTGTATGAGGAAAAAAAAATGTGTAAAGTCTTACTTTTTGCTTAGAATAGAAATTGGCCATAGTGGTCTCTTTGCTGAGGTCTAACACGCCTCTGCAACGCCCGATCTAGGGCTCTAAAATCAGCAAGCAGAATGAGATTTTCTGATTGGAAGGCTTTAGCTCTAACTCCGGACACTTTGGGCTCCATTTATAAAACAGGGAATCTGACACTCTTCCAAGCATTCTCTGGTGGGAATTTTCAAGGTCCAAGTTATTCAGTGGCAGTAATTGATTCCCACCAGGTAATATCAGATTCCCGTTTTTTTAAATTGAGTCCTTTGTCTGACTATATACAGACCTGTTCAAATCTGTACTGGAAAAATAAAAATAAAAGATTTCAGGAGAGAGAATGCATGACTTACCTAAACACAAGCTTACATGTGTTCAAGCCTTAAAACCGATTCCTAAAAAGCCAAAATAATGTCACAGTCATTGTCGTAACCTTGCCAAATAGCTGCAGGGAACTCATAACTGCGATGGTCATGCATCCACCGCTACAAGCAAAAGGTATTTTGGGACTTTCATAAACAAGCAATATATATTGCAGGTCAGGAACTCCGATGAATAGCTTTAATAGAGCAGAACCACTTACAAGTGAAGCAGTGTCAGGGAATAAGGGTTTATTCAGAACACAGTGGCTTAATGGTTAGCACTCAGGCCTTTGCAGCGCTAGGTCCCAGATTCAAATCTCGGCCAGGACACTATCTGCATAAAGTTTGCAGGTTCTCCCAGTGTTTGCGTGGGGGTACTCCATTTTCCTCCCACATTTCAAAAACATGACATTAGGATAATTTTTGGGGAGAAGTCAATTAACCTTAGACTGTATTAACATAGGACTATGGTGCGGTCATTAGATTGTGAGCCTCTTTGAGGAACAGTTAGTGACATGACTATGGACTTTGTACAGTGCTGTGTTATACATTAGTGCTATATAAATACGGTGTAATAATAATAATAATAATCATAACTAAGCAGTGGCACTCAAAAAGTTAAAGACACCTCAATGTAGTATTAAACGTTGTACTTTGTTTTGTTTACAGAATTCAGATATGCAAAGGGCACATTGCCCCATAACAACTACTAAATCTAAGCTGCAATATGTTGCATTTTTGCCTTGGGTTTGGATAGACTTTTTCTGTGCATAGTTGTTCCAGCTAAGCTGATCACATTATTAAATTTATTGGATCGGCATGACAGCTAAGTGACCGCTCCTAAGAGAAAGGTCTGCAATGGCAGGTATCATACGTCCCTAGTACAGGTCTCCATTTATTTCCTCTTTGGATTTAGTTTGAGCCCCTGAAGCGATGAGATGTTCCTGGCCTCTGACCTTCCCCAAGCAGCCAGACAGCTGTGGGAACAACATGTCATTGTATCCTGCGGAATTCACTACATAGCAATGCTGTGCTTGTAAATATTTACCTAGTACGGCATGGTGACTGCTTGCTCAATATCGCTCCTCTGTAGGCGCTCATCAGATCTCTGCGGGGCTGTCACTGCACTTCACCTACTATACAAAGAAGCATTTATAGATTCTAAAAATATAAAAAAAAGACGCCCATAGAGAGTCACTCCACCCAGAAACCATATTGTAGATCAGTGTTTCTCAAACACGGTTCCTCCGGGGTTTGAGCAATGGGCAACTTGTGGTTTTCAGCCAAATATTCCCAATAGCCAGCAATGTGAGAGGCATTCTTCCCACTGATCACCACAATAAGGTACTGTGAGCTGCAGATATAGTAAATATATCAGGGGTTCCCTGAAAAACTGAAAGTTATTTCAAGGGTGCCCCCATGTTACAATAGTTGAGAAGATCTTGTCTGGTGGGCTGAGTAATCTCTAAATTACAGAATTGCAACTGGAAAACCACAATTCTAAAATTCCCAGAGCCAGGAGTGTCAAATATCCCCAACAACCATTGTGGGGTATCAGATTTTAAAGATCCACCAGGGATGGTGGGAACACCTTGTAATGGCAGAAGGTTCTACTATTATAATAGCGGGTTTGATAACTCGGCAAACTCAGGAGTCACCAAAGAGGAAGACCTATGTTATTAAGAAGTCCAGCATAAACTCGCCTTTTACTCCCCTGCCTGACTGTCTCAGTCTTGACCCTGTTACTTCATGGATTTCAGTTCTTTCATGTCATGGAGGCTCAGAAATTTTATAGCATTGACTAGAGGAAGTCAGGGGGAACAAGGGCCCTCTATGTAATGAAAAATATAAGTAAATGCAAAAATTCAGCTTTACATGAGTATGTAATGCCCTTGCAATGGACCCCTTTACATGTAGTCCCTTTTGGTCTTCTAAATTACCCTTATGCTCTACCCCAAGCAATTCTCCACCCATGATGGGTGGGAGAGGGGCAGCGTTCAGTGCAGGAATACTTTAAGGGCCACCAAAACTAATTTTCATCCATAAATTGGCCACATGCCATGTTACTGCTTTAGAGATATAGATGTGATGTAGGCGGTTTCTCTAATCAATAGCGTTATTCCATAGTGCGCAGCCTCTGTATTATGCATTAAAATTTAAACCTTGGCCTTTAAATGCGGCTGCTTAATATTCACACAAAGATTCCCTGGCAAAACAGGCCGTCAATTACTGGCGATGTAATAAGATCATGAAAACAAGCTGCATGTGAAGTTCCAACGTACGTAACGCGGATCTCAGGAGCAATGTGCGCGAACAAACTGCAAATGATTAATGGAACAACGAGCTCTATCGTTCATTTATACCGCATTGTTCTCTCCCAACGCAATTTTAAAGCCAAACACGTGGATTTAGATTTATCCAACGTCTTTTAACGCCAAGGAACCCAGAGTCTGCTTCTGAATCTAAACAAAACCTACCCGTCAGGACATGGAGATCAGTGCTCATTAATAAGTCTGTAATCTGTGTGTGTCAGTGTCCTCGCATTGCTTTCTCTGGTCCTGACTTTACCAACTCTGCGCTGGAAATGGACTTTTATTAGTCCCACGATCTCACTCCCACCACCGGTATTTGTGTGAAATCCCCAGAGTACTGCCTTCCTGATAGCCAGGCCTAATACTATTACTGTCCTTTGGATCTTGCCTGTTCTAGGATTCCGAATTCCCCTACTTCTAATTCTTTATTTTCCAGAAGCACTAGGTATTCATGGCCTATCCTCCAGTTTCTGTCCCTCCAAGCACATGGCAGGCCTCCCCCACCTGCCCTTCACAGAGCGGCCCCACCTCCCCGGAGCCTGCCCTTCACAGAGCGTCCCCACCTCCCCGGAGCCTGCCCTTCACAGAGCG
>NC_092866.1:59190401-59197744 GCF_032062135.1 Pyxicephalus adspersus | reverse complement strand
AGCCTGCCCTTCACAGTGCGGCCCCACCTCCCCTCCCCGGAGCCTGCCCTTCACAGAGCGGCCCCACCTCCCCAGAGCCTGCCCTTCACAGTGCGGCCCCACCTCCCCAGAGCCTGCTCTTCACAGAGCGGCCCCACCTCCCCGGAGCCTGTCTTTTCCAGTGCCCCCCCACCTCTCTGGACCCTGCCTTTCTGAGTGCAGCCCAACTTCCCTGGATTATGCATCTCCAAACATTCAGTCCCACGACTGAAACTGGTTACCAGCTATTTTCCTCACCCCAGTGCACAAGTACCCCAACCACCTAAAAAATTCATACCCTCCCAACAGGTTCCCTGAACATACCCCCCAATTCCTTTTAGATTCCACCACAACACCCTCCTGGATTTGGCCCAGACAATGGCCTGTACCTTTTCTAGCCTTTTCTTACCCTTGGATTTCAACTCCACCACTTGGTGACCCAGCCCCGCCCCCTCCCTGGCAGGTTAATAGTGGTGCAGGGATGCTGCATTTGTATCTCTGTTCTTCATATTTGACCTTATTGCCCTGGGCCTCATTTTATTGAATACTGACCCCCACCCCCCAGGTTCTTTCCCTCTTTGTGCCTTTAAGCACCCCAAAAAATGATGTAAGCTCCCTAAATTCTGTTTTTGTCTGCTAATTCTTGGTTCTGTTTTCTGACAATTGTACAGCTATTACCCCACCCCCAGTTCCATGCTGCCTCCCCCAGTATCAGCGCTCTATTCTTCCCCTAAACCCCACTTTCCATGTAAATCTCATCCCATCTCCCTAAGGCTTTCCTCACTTTTTCACTCTGCTCAGCATGCACAGCAGTTGAGACGGCTGGAAGACGTGTACAGATTGTAATGCCACTGGCAAAATACAGCACAGAAGGTGTGGGACTGGAGACATTCTGCACAAAGTAACGTGTGGGGTGAACAAATTATGCACCTTGCAGTCTGTTACCTAATAACTGTGCCGTGTTACCAAGTGCACGCAGCACCTCGAAGAAAGGCGTCTGCTGCAGCATTAGCCTAGCAAGTAATAATTTAATGTGAAAATGGAGTCACACAGATCACAGCAATGCGGGATTTACTTTTTATATTGCTTGATTCCATAGCGGAGTAACCAGAAGTGGAAAACCAGATGTCGTCCCTGCCATTTAAACTTTTAACTCAATGACAATACAGATGACAAACATATACATCAGCTATTCTCAACAGGGGTTCTGTGGAACCCCAAAGTTCCTCCAAACCTTGCTAAGGGGTTTCTTAAACTGTAGCTGACTGACCTCCAACGTAATGATTCCAGCAGGGTTCTTTGGCTAACAATTTAATTTTTTTTACTGATCCCCCAAATAAAACAATTGGTTAGAATGAGTTCCTGAAAATAATTTCAAAGGTTCCTCAGGGGTAAAAGGGTTGAGAAAGGCCGCTATGCATTGTAGAGAAGGAACACATGACCACATGCACTGGACCTAGGTTTGGTCAGCATGCCTTATATTTTTAGTAGGGCTCCAAAACATGTCAACTAATTATGCAACATATCAGACATGTTCAAGAACAAAAAATTTGCCCTGTGTTGCATTGCCCCCAAAAAAGTAAGCTAAATAGTTGGGGCCCTAAAAAAATGAATAGTCAAAAGCACTAAAACCACCACACAATTTTCTTCTGAGTTTTTTCTTTTTAGGTTTCAATCTCATAATCCATAGAAAATATTTTAACATACCCAAACCATAAAACCTTTTTGCCTTTTTGGCATGATTCACACAGCTTAAAGTCTAGGCATGGGATCACATATTTATCCGCTCTGTTAGGGCCTTGTAAATTTTTCACATTACGAAAGACTGCCATTTTCACTCTCTGCTAGTGAAACCCGGAGTATGCCAAATAATAGGAAGCAGACTTTAAACTCAAGAAATGTTAAAAATATTGGCATATGTAAGGGGCCACTACTGTCAATCTTTAGAATTAAGGCTCACACGACTAATATGTTTATGTAATAGTCGCCTGTATTTAATACAATCTCACAGAGATCAGAGCACTGTCTCTGACAATGCATTGATATGCTTTTAATAAATCCAAAAGGGTCTTTGTGCAGGAATTATCTAGAAATGCCAAATTAGGGATGACAGTATGAAAACCCGGCAGTTTTGGGCTTTGTTGCAAAATGCCAGGCTACGTTCAGACTAGCTCTGAGGTTGTGGTGCGGTTTTGGTTTCCTCTCGCCAGTGAACTGCTGCCTTGGTGGAGATGCCAACAGAAAATGAACGGTACTGACCACTCACTGCTGGCCACTAGCGATGCAAATTTGCAAGCAGCGGGCAAGGTGCCAGCTGCCGGGGTCTGCTCAGGACCCCCTGGAGGTGTGAACCTGCTCATAAGCCTTTGCTGCAGCCTGTCCCCTTTTGACTTTGTGCATATTGCAGGCCAGTCACTTACAGTAGAGGAGACTGAAGAAATGCTCTTACCAGCAAGCAGAAGACTAATGGCATCATCTCAGCTTAGACAAAGTTCATACCCACATCACACGCATGGCTACAAGACTTTTCTAGAGCTGCTTTTCGAGAAGGTCTTCCTCATCCTATTCGGCTTGCTTCTACTTTCTGCTCATTTAAAAGAGCCCTCAAAACCCATTTTGCCTACCCATCTTCTTCTGCCTTTTGAAACTGCCACCACTACATATCTCCCCTCCTATTGTGTGTTAATTCCCCCACCACCTTCTAGATTGTAAGCTCTTCAGGGCAGGGTCATCTCCTCTTCTTGTGTCACTGTCTGTATTTGTCTGTCATTTCCAACCCCTATTTAATGTCCAGCACTGCGTTAATATGTTGGTGCTATATAAATCCTGCTTATTAATAATAAAAAATGGAACTCATGGATAGGCACTTATAAAAGGAGTATTTTTTCTGGAAGATATATTATTGTAACACTCCAGAGATTTATCCATGCAAACTAGAAAAATCTACTTAGGCCAACCTTTTTTACATAGGGGGAAATCCTTTAAATTAACATTCAGGTCTTAAGGGATCCCCTGCTAAAATTACTATATTAGTATGGTGGTGAGTGGGAAGAATTCCTCTTACATTGCTGGCCATTTGGGAAGAATGTCACCCTGGATAACCAAATGATCATCGGTGTCATGGGCTGAAAGGCAGAAATTGCTCATGGAACCCCTAGCAGCCTCTAGAGTAACTCTGCTTGAGAAACTACTTCAAAAAGTTTACTTAAACTCTGATAATCATTTGATTTCCAATGATCTCTTGCACACATTAAAAAAGGAAACCATTCTCTTTTAATATTTACATAATAAGCATGATGTAGCTCTGGGGCTAATGATGATATTTGATAAACATTTCAACCAAAGTGATATTAAATCGCATACAGACAAAAGCTGCAGAAGGTAAATATTTAGAATCACCAAGCTGCAATGTATTAACTACTACAGGATACAACTGCAAATCTTCTTCCCACAGCTGTCTGGCTACACAGCAAGGTCAGGAGCCACAAAACTCTCTGCAGGAAATCAAACTACAGTGCGCCTCCCAATCCTCAACCTCGCGTGCGACAAAGAAACAGAAAAAAAAGAGAAAAAGATGAAAAGTTAACAGCTTCACACAAAATATAAAGCGTGATCAGCTGAACAACCTGCATATTAACTTGTTACAAGTAGTTTAGTTCCTTTGCGGTACTCTATAATTAAAGTGTACCTGTCACCTAAGCACAACAAAAGCTGCAATTTTCTGGGAGGATCTAATCTGCATGAGAAAGCAGACTGTCGATCCAAAAGGCTTTAGCAACATTGCATTTTTCAGGCCTTACAGATAGAGCTCACTCTGGTACTGGCTTGCTGATTGTATGGAGGATTCGGTGAATGATCTGGCCCAGATCCTGGGCAATTGGTACACACAGGCAACTGCCAATGCTCTGACAAACGTTTCTGAAAGCAATTGTCCCTCTTACCTTTCTGACCCGGTAGAAAAATACTCCCCTAGCCGCTCTCCTCACTTCTCCAATAACCTACTAATGACTTCCACACTCGTAACCTCATCACACGCACAGCTCCAAGACTTTTCTAGAGCTGCCCCAACTCTCTGGAATGGTCCTACACATTCTATTCAGCTTATGCTCCTTTAAAAGAGCTCAAAAACCCATCTTTGCAACCTCACCTACCCGTTTTCTTCTGTCTCTTAAACCGTCACTACTTCCCACCATTCCATATCCCCCTCCTATTGTGTGATACTTCCCCCACCTCTTAGATTGTAAGCTCTTCTGGACAGGATCCTCAGCTGAAGGTAGACAGTAGTTTGCCTTGACTCACTCAGTTCCCTTTTGGAGACCATCATATAATGGTGCATCAGGAGAAGCACTCCAAGGTAGATGGGAACTCTTAAGCTTTAAGACATTGCCCCAAAGGTGCCAAGAAGACCATTGAACACAGCGGTCTTCCATTTTATTGCAAGCAGATGTAAAACCTAACGGGGCCGCATTTAGTTTTCTAAAACTTAAGTGTATTATAACAAGTTTTCCTTTGCATGCACTTTAAAGTGGACTTTCCACTTCAAGGAAGGTCCCCGGTCTTCATTGTGGCTGCTCCACTTCTTTAAATGCTACATAATGACCTTTCTCCAAGTCCCATAGTACAAGGGGTGCTCCTCCAACCTCCTGCCAAAAAGATCCTTGGGAATACTGAGTAGTCCAAATCTCATGAGAAGATACTGCACAGGACAGCATCATCTTCTCATGGGCTGCTTAAAATTCTCGGAGATCTGGTGAGAATCATGCAAGGAAGGCATTAGAAAGTATATTGTGCATCCCCATACCCCAACCCACAAGCATGTTATTTCTTATCATCAAAGCACTGATCACAAGTTCAAACAGATTATATGTAGGCTGTCACATCAATCCTTTATGTAGCAGAAGTGAAGAATAAAAGAACTCTTGCGCAGAAAAGAAATGATGGTACAAAAAAGTGCTGCAACCTAAACAAACCACACATCTTGACATATGAAAATATATAACAAATTTGTATCAATAGCAGTAATTACAAATAAATTATATATTGAATTAGGTAAATCTAATATCCCATTCTGAATTAAGCCAGCAGGTGGCGCTCTTGGCTTCCTTTCACAGTTCCCAGACTATGCTTATCTGCTTTGCTGAGAAAAAGCCTACTAAATAGTTGATGTTCCAATGTACAGTATCAAGGGTAAAATGAGCAGCTACTCATCAATTTAGCTCTCCCTGACTTTTCTGTATATAGAAATAACAGATCAAACAAAAAAAGTAACAAATAAAATAAAGTGACCCTAAACCCTTAAGTTATTTTATTAAAATGAATGCTAGCGATATAGGTTTACTGCATATTAGATATTGAGTGTGCTTAATTCATTCGTGACATACGGCTGGGATCACGTATTATAGTAATGCAAAGAAAAGAGCAGATATCAATGTTCAACACAGAAAGCATCTTACAGTAGTCAGTCAGTAGTATATGCCATGCTTTGTTGTAAATATCTGGCTGAATAGAATGGGGGCTGATTGGGCTCAGATGTGTTAGGAGGATTGTAGAAGAATGGTTTTTGGGCAGCTCAGGGGTAAGTGCTCTGACCTTTGCATAGCTGGGTCTAAGCTTTAAATCTCAGACACTATCTGCATGGAGTTTGCAGGTTCTCCCTGTGTTTGTGTGGGTTTCCTCCCACATCCCAAAAACATGCAGCTACCCCCAAAAATTGACCTTAGACTGTATTAAAGACATATGACTATTAGATTGGGAGTCCCTTTGAGGGACAGGTGGTGACATGACTGTGGACTTTGTACAGCGCTGCGTAATATGATGGCACTATATAAACACTGTGTAAAAATAATATTAATTGCTCCACGTTATAGGAGATATAACCATTTGCCTAAAGTGATTGTAAGGGAGCAGAAGCTTCAGATATAAAAGTGAATCAGGCAGCTTTATATAAATCCAGCTGTTTAAACAAATCCTGGGTACATACAGACAGGCAAATCTCTCCCAGATACTCTCAGCTTTATGGAAACTGTGCCAAGTTACCCATCGCTATTAACAAAGGGCAGTGCCAGCAAACTCTGAATATCAATAATAAAGTGGCACCCAAAACAGAGACGTGTGTGCTTTGGGTAGATATGGAGAGGGAGCAATGTGATACTGTGACAATGGGGGTTGAAGGACCCACTAAACATACCTAGGCACAAAGATTGCCTTTACCTACCAGACAGGTGGGAGTTCGTCTCACATGCCAATTCCAAGGGCATCACTTTAATGGGTCTGTAGGACTAACTTACATAGAGGAACAGTGATGAAGAACACAATTTATCAATATGATACTGTGTTCTTTACTTAGTTTGGATCAGTGGTACAGAACATAGATTAATCCAGTTGTGGGTAGGGGGGCAGCAAACAGTGCATACTGTCATAGAGCAAACATGGGAGAACACAGCAGTGACTGTAAACATTTGGTTGGAATGCAGCTCCCAATGACTAACAGGGAAATTTAATAACCTACAATCAGCAATGTGAGTGCAGAAAACTTGAACAAGGGGGGCATTCTCTTACTGATTACTGATGAAGACAGCAGCAGAATTCAGTGTAAGGATGGAGCACTTCGATACATATAGGATACGATAGTATTCTGTATGTTGCTCTTTTATGCATGCAGGGATTCAGGAAAGAAAACAAGAAGGAAAAAGGAAGGAGGGGGGTCAGGACACTGTTATGAGAATGCCAAAGCCAGCAATGTGTCCATGTTGTTTACAGCTACAGGAAAGATTACAGCATGGAAAGACCATACAGCACATAGGAGTTAGGACACAGTATTACCATATAATTATAAAGAAGAGTACACACAGCTCCCAACAGAAAAGTGTCTCACAGACAGATATAGAGGATCAGATCCATATAGTAAGAGGTTAACATTCAGCACAGAGCTAAAAAAAACTGGCTGCTGCACCTATTTAGGGACAGATGTATTATATTTCAAGGATTTACAATGGGGAATATTGGAACAGAGAGTTTCATATGAGAGAAAACGCTGCACAGATATGTTGGAAATAGATACAGGGGATATGCAGCATCCTGATGCATGTAGATAGAGGGGGGGTGTTGCATAAAGGGAGGAATGGGGGTAAGGATGGGGGCTTTGCATTATTACAGAGACACCCGTTCATACAGTAGCAGACAGGGGGTCTGTATCATGAATTTACATTATTAGCAGCACCCAGATGCATACAGTCAGGGTACAGGAGCACCCAGTTCTATACACATGATCAGCAGCACCCAGATAACTACAGTCAAGTTACTGATACTGGTGATGCAGCATGCAA
>NC_092866.1:59177432-59189659 GCF_032062135.1 Pyxicephalus adspersus | reverse complement strand
GGGTTCAGTAGCACACAGTTACACATAGCCAGGGTGCAGGGGTTTAGTAGCACACAGTTACACATAGCCAGGGTGCAAGGGTTCAGTAGCACACAATTACACATAGCCAGGGTGCAGGGGCTGCCAGTTACAGAGAGTTGGGATACAGGAGATCAGTAGCACCCAGCCATATTTAGGTACAGGGGGTCAGCAGCACCCAGTTAAATACAGAAGGAGACAGGGAATAAGCATTATGAACTTACATATAGCCAGGGTGCAGCACCCAGATGTATAGAGTTCAGATACAGAGGATCAGCAGCACCCAGAAATACAGTATCAGCGTACAAGGAAGCTGTAGCACCCAGACATATTAAATACATAGTCAGGAAACAGAAGGATCAGCAGCATTCAAGTGCTTACAGGAAGGTAAAAGGGCTCAGCTGAATCTAGCTATATACATTCAGGGTAAAGGGCATCAGAAGTACCATGATTAGGAGACAAAGGGGATGGGGGGGGGTAGCATACAGTTTTACAGTGGCAGGGTATAGGGGAACAGCATTTTACAGTCCCATTTAGTACTGGGGTTCAGTAGCACCCAGTTACTTACAGTTTGGGTACAGTGAATTAGTAGGAAGTAGTTACACAGATTGAAGGTATAAGCAATTAGCAGCACCCAGTTACTCATAGTCAGGGTACAGGGGGGCCAAAAGCACCCAGTTACATACACTAGGAGACAAAGGATCATGAATATGAATATACATAGGCCAGGGTGCAGGGGTGGGGGATTAACAGCACCTAGATGCATACAATCATACAGTCAAGGTGCAGTGGACAGCTGCACCCAGAAATGGTGTCAGGGTGCAAGGAAGCTGTGGCACCCACATACATACAGTCAGAAAACAGAAGGACTAGAAGCATTTACCTGCTTGCAGACAGAGAAAAATGGATCAGAAGAACCCACATAATACAGTCAGAGTACAGGGCATCAACAACCCCAAGATTCACAGGTACATGAGCCAGGGGGGATGGGCAGCATTCAGTACTCACATATATTTAGTACAGGGGACCAGCAGAACCAAGTTACATATATTTGGGTAGCACCCAATTACTCATAGTCAAGGTACACCACCAATTTACTTATAGTGGGGTTACAGTACACAGTTGAGGTACAGAGGGATCAACACCATCCAGTTGTATACAAGTGGGGTGCAGGGGGATATATTGCACCCAGTTACATAAAGTAGGGGTATAGGGGGAATAATATACATTGGGGTATAGGGGATCAATAACATCCAGTTACATACAGTTGGGGTATAGGGGACCAGCAATAGATGTTTAGGGTAGTGGTGATGAGGGATCAGTGAAGGGATCAGTAGCACCCAGTTACATACAGTTGGGTTATAGAGGGACAGAGTACTTATGGCAGTGGTGCAGGGGGATCACTTGTACCCAGTTACTGTACATACAGTTGGGGTATAAGCAGCACCCAGAGACATACAGTTGGGGTACTAGCAGCACCCAGTTATATACAGTTGGGGTGTCAGCAGCACCCACTTACATACAGTTGGGGTATACAGTTGGGGTATTAGCAGCACCCACTTACATACAGTTGGGGTATCAGCAGCACCCACTTATATACAGTTGGGGTATTAGCAACACCCACTTACATACAGCTGGGGTATTAGCAGCACCCACTTACATACAGTTGGGGTATTACCAGCACCCACTTACATGCAGGGAAGGAGAAGGCACAGTTGCACCCAGCTGTAGGCATTTAATATAAAGTCCCGGGAAGCTCCCCGGCGTGCACTGACCTGTGTGCTCTCCCGGTCGGTATGAGCCCCGTTAGTGTCCGCTGTCCCGGGAACACATCCGCTCCAGACGCCGAGAATCTCCCGATGTGTCCCGCTGAGCTCCCCGCTGTCACATCTCCTCACCGTAATACCTGACAGCGCCGCACTACCGTAATGTACCGCCTAAAGCGCCTCTCCCGCCCACACACAGCGCAGCCTGGACCTTTCCCCGCCCACTCACCGCGCACCCGGGACTCGACACGCCCACTCAAAGCGAAGCCAGGACTCTACCACGCCCACTCACAGAGCTCCCTGGACACGCCCACACACAGCGCACCCGGGACTCTGCCCCGCCCACTCACAAAGCTTCCCTGGACACGCCCCCTTCACTGACAGCAAGAACTTTATGAAAAGGTCAGAGATGTGGGAATAGGGCCAAAACCCGGGGCCACGTGTGGAATGTACAACACCGGGCTGTGTGCATTGTATAGCAGGGGAGTAAACATAGAGGAAGATTGCAGATGGGGAACTACAAGTCTCAGCAAGCCCCCCTCTGATCTGGAGGAAAGCTTTTCTATAGATTGCATGCTTGTAATGATTGCAGAAATCAGATTCCTTGCATTATTATTATTTTCAATGGTAACAATTAATTGCAGTAATGATGGGAGTGATCATAGCAATCAGCCAGTAATAATATAAAGTATCTGTAGAGAGAGAAGGAAGTGACAATAATATTTATAGAATAAGGGGAATACAGACAAATATATATGGCCAGGATTTTTGTCTTGCATTGCTGGAGTTAGATCTTCCCAAGAACACAGCAAAGAGGATTTGTATATTTTTTTCAGGGTTTTGCTTCTCATCCCAAATCCTCCGGAGGCAAATCCTACTATTTGGGTGTATTGCTGCCCCCTCTATGAAATACAACCTCTCCTCTAGGGAACATTTAGGTATGATGCAAACATTCTCACCCTACAATGCAGTGCCCGAGGAACCAACCGCCAGCCGTTACGTGGGGGCTCTATGTACAATTTGTACAATTTGTGCACAATGCCACCTTTCAGAAAGCTGCGTTCCACAATGGCGGGAGAACTAATGGTAAATCCCATAGGGTGCCCCTTTACTAATAGGGGATCTATGAAACCCAACTTATTGGGCTCTGTTTCACGCATTTTGCACACTGGATTCAATTGGTAACAGCTGATTCACACTTTTAAATCTAATCATCCAAATCCAATGTGCAAAATGTTGATTGGATTGGGTAAAATATTTACAAAGAGACCTCTTAGATTTTGATGGGTAAATCTTTTTTTAAGTTTTTATTGTTGTCTGCCATTTACTACAATAAAAATCCTTTCTAAAAAGGAAAGGGGGGGGGGGGGGGGCAGCCTTATTCTATGTATTAGAGGGGTGAACTTTCACAGATTTTATACTTTCCAGTTAAAATGGATTACCCCAAGAATATGGTTTGTAAATATAATGAACAAATTTGTATTGAAGTCCATGGGCTCTATATATAAAATAAAGAATCTGACATTCCTTCAAACATTCCCTGGTAGGAAACATTTACTGCCATTAAAACACATGGACCTGGAAGATTTCAACAAGTGTAAATCACATTCACTCTTTTATAAATAGAGCCATATGTGTAATACTTATAATCTTTTTTGAAAGGTCTCTGAATATAGAAGTGTCGCAAATGGAAAATGTTTAAACAATAAAGGGGGCGCTAGAAAACTTTCCAGTTAACCAGCAAAAAATCTTATTATTTAGTTTACTTTAAACCCAAATTACACAGCACTGTACAAAGGGCCTGATTTATTAAAGCTCTCCCAGGCTGGATACACTTTCATCAGTGAAGCTGGGTGATCCAGCAAAAATGGAATGGATCTAGTGCAGCATTCAAAATGTTTGCTAGCAAATAGCAAATTATTTTGAAGAAATCCGTTCCAGGTTTGCTGGATCACCCAGCTTCACTGTGAAAAGTATATCTTCTCCAGCTTTGGAGAGATTTAATAAATCAGTAACAACGTCCATAGTCATGTCACTTATGGTGGAAATTAAAATCACCTCACTTATAGTAGAAAAATGAATGAGGAGATTTTACATTTCCACTATAAGTGACATAACTATGGACTGTACAGCGCTATGTAATATGTTGGCGCTATATAAATACTGTGTAATAATAATAATAAGCCCCCAACAAACCATGCATGCAAGTTGAAGCATTTCCTCAGTCTCCTTTCCCTCAGTGATCAGACTGTACATTGTAATGTTGCAGCCAGGTGCCATCCATATACATTATTTTGCATGCATAGACTTCACATGCAAAATATTATCCATGTCCTATTTAAGAACCTTTAAAGAAAGCAATGGTGTAAGTCACAATATTTCAATTTTTAGTTTGTTTCCCCTCTCTATCGTAGATGAACCATGGTAATAGCGGAGCCCCCTCCGCCCCTCTCCAACACACATGCCACAAGTACTTAGATGAATTGTAGTGCATTAACTCTTGCTGCACTCAGTGTGATGCCAGCCTCCTGTATGGTTGGATGGCGGTGGCCCCGGGGCGTCGAGCTGTTTACAGTGCTCTGAATACATTACACAGCTCTCAGCAGACATAAATGGGGTCTTTCTCTTCACAGTCCACTAGCTTCAGGCTGCCTTCTCCAGTCACCTCGCTTCAGAGCAGGCTTTTAACAAGAGCCGCATACCCAGAGGCTCCCCGGATTCCAAAACTGAGGGCCATGGGAAATGCTGGGCCAATGTACAGAACATATAAATCTTTACACAGCTGTAATCATCCATTACATCTAATGCGAGAGCCATGGCACTGATGGTCCTGCGCCAGAGGGGGTAACGGAACAACTACAACATCTATCCACTCTGTTTTGCTTTTAAAACAGAATTATTCTGTAAAAGGAACATACTTAATCCTTGCATTGAGGGCAATCTTCAGTTTATTTATTAGCTATGGCTGTCTGACCCTTCTGGGTACACTGGATATTGGGTGCGCCACCGTTCACCAGTCCCTTACATCGATCCCTATGTCACCACTGTGTCCCATAGTGATGTACAGTCCGGCAGATGAACATGCATTGAATAGCAATAGCAAGACTCATCATGAGGACTTCAATCTAAAAATACTGTAAAAAGTTGCTGTAATTGAACACTTATATAGTATTGGATGTTAGATGTTTGATCAGAAGAGGTGAACGCACACACATCGTACCCTTGGTATCCCGGTGTGCTGGAGGTCAATAGATGATCACCAGGCTTTGGATAATGAGAATCTTCTGATTCATCTGCAAATAATCACTTCTCAAAATGGTCACTCTAGAGATCACACTCCAGCAGTATTCTCATACATGCATGGGCCGCCAGGGCATTTGCCCCCCCCAGGTGCCAATTTCCCCAACCTTTAGGTACACCTATGATTTTAGACGTGGCTAAATGCATTCAAATGTGTTTTCTTTTCTTTGCTCGTGCATTTCTTTTTGGCTTCATTTCTAGAGGAAAAGCAAGCACTTGAAGCAGTATTTCTCAACCAGGGTTCCTCCTGAGGTTGTTAGGGGTTCCTTAAGCAATGAGCACTTTGTGCCTCCCAGGTCCATTTTTTTTTAGCAATTTACAAAGATTATTGTCTTCTCAATGATCAGCAATGTAAGAGGCATTCTTCCTATTGACCATCACACTGATGTACAATGAACTGTGAATATGTTAAGTATTGCAGGCGTTGCCTGAAGACCTAAAAGTTATTTCAAGGGTCCACCCATGTTAGGAAGTTTGAGAATCATTGGCCTAAAGGTTCTTCCTCTAAAAACTGCCCCCCAATTTACCATCTCAGAAACATATGAGGCATCTAAATCTGATCTTTCCAATTGTGCACACTTATCCAAAACTTCGGGTTTGCAGATCAACACTCAAAATCTTTTTTTTAACCTTGCGGTATGTTTAGGTTTCTTGTAGAAATTTTCTCCCGGCCATGCTTTGAAGACTCAAAAACCAACTTCAAAATGTTGCTGCCTCCCACGGCACAAAAATGTTTCTGCTACAGATCATGTAGCCTAATTCTTCCTGCGCTGGCTACATAGAGCAATAACCGGGGAGGATGGAATGATACAGAAGAGACATTGCAGTGTTGACTTTCTGTGACTTAATATCTTGTTAATTTCCTTTCGGTGCCCCAAGAGATTCAGGGTAGAAAAATTAGCAGTGTTCACCGTTTCCTTTAAAATGAAACAGGGACGGATGAAAGGAGCCGAAATATTGATTCCGTCTCAGTGGTTAATTACACAAACCAGCAGCTGACAGTTTATTGGCTGGAAGTTAAACTAAAAGAAAAAGATTTACATTTCTGTGTTCTGTATGCATTCTTTTCTTGATAATTCACCCATGTCAGCTGAAAGGGAATTTAAAATTTGCATTTTAATTTATTTTTATTTTTTTTACATTTACTGTACATAAAAGGATTCATATTTGCTTGATATCAATGCAAGCTTAAGTATCTGCTTAAAGCGGATCTATCATTACATTTATAACACTATATAAAAAAGGGCATTTTTAGTTTTTTTTCTTTTTGGGGAGGACCACTACCCTCTCATCTCTACCGCCATTGCAGTAAATACTGAAGGAGAAACCTGCAGCCTCCTGGGATATATACATGCATTTTCCGGGAGGCTTTGGGCTGTTGTGCATGCCCCTCGGAACTTTTGCACATGCCCAATATCATGCATGTGTCATAAGCGTCATTCCTGGAATGTAAAAAGTAAAAATTACCCATCTCACGCATGCGCAGTGGGATCAACACTTTTTTTTTACATTCTCAGGAAGATACGTCACCCAATCTTATGCCTACATTTACATTTCTGTGTTCTGTTTGCATTCTTTTCTTGATAATTGGCCCATGTCAGCCTAAAGGGAATTTAAAACTTGCATCTTTATTATTATTATTTTTTTTTACATTTACTGTACATAAAATGATTCATATTTGCTTGATATCAATGCAAGCTCAAGTATCTGCCTAAAGCGGATCTATCATTACATTTTTAACACTATATAAAAAAAGGGCATTTTAATTATTTTTCTTTTTTGGGAGGATCACTACCCTTATTGAAAAAGAAGAAAGAAGATGGTCACACCCACTGTCCCATCTGTGCCGGAAAAAAAGAAAGAAGCCAGGATGGTATAAAACCTACTAGACTTGGATTGCAGATTATTCAAGGGTTCTTCAAAAGTGAAGGTATTAAATAAAGTTCCTCCTTATTGTAGCTCTACAATGAAAACATAAAGATACACTGATAGCCTTCATGTGATAAATAAATAAACAGTAGAAATAGGTTATTATTTTTATTTATTAACCACCTGGGCGTTTCACTGATGTCTAGATTTCTGTTCCAAAAGCGTTACACTGTTTTTCATGAAATTTTTTTTTTTAAATTGTAGACCTGTAACTTCCAGAAATCTGTCCAAACAAGGGTCTAGTAGATATCATGAATATAAAAAAAGTTTGAAACACACAATCATGAAAAAAAAAAAAAAATGTACTTTTAATAAAATTAAAGAAAAAAACAAAAATCAGCTTAAACAAAAATACATAAATAAATCAAAAATACTGAAAATACTGAAAAAGCAATAACTCTGTATATTGTATAGTACTATATTATTCTAAAACACCTCCCTAGTGTTGTAAATTTTTGAAATTCCCGGTTATTTACTTTGTCTTTATTTTATACTATTTTGTATTGGATTGGATACGGGAGTTTTTTATCCAATCCAATACAAAATGTGAATTTGAATTTCCCAGTTACATACTTTGTATTTATTATATATTATTTTGTATTGGATTGGATACAGGAGTTTGTATTCAATCCAATACAAAATGAGAGTTTGAATTTGAATTTCCCGCTGATGGGCACACGCGCCGACGACGTCATCAGGGATCGCCGAGGGACACGTACATGCAACGCGAACAGAGAAGAGAAGAAGAAGCCGGCAGAGAAGACAGGCATGCGACCCTGGAGAGGGAGAACGACGCTGGAACAACAGAACACGGGATGATCACAGCGGGACCAGGTAAGAGATGGCTTTTACCTGAGAAAAGTTCGGGTTTAACACTTTCTGCAAGTGTTTCTACCCCGAACCAAGGTCGGGTTTAACGGGTGGTTATTAAACAGGATTTGTATAGCGCCAACATATTACGCAATGCTGTACATTAAATAGGGGTTGCAAATGACAGACAGATACACACAGTGACACAGGAGGAGGAGAAGACTGTCCTTAAGAGCTTACAATCTAGGAGAAACAGTAAAAAAGGTTAAATATTTTCCAATTTGCAGAAGTTCATTCAAGTCAATAGAAAGCCCACATTATGGTGGATTTTGGTCATTTTTAGGATGCATTGAACTTTATCTTCTTGGTGCCCATGAATATGAGAATGGATGATTCAATTCCCTGGCAGTAAATATATCACCTGTACTGTACTGAATTTACTATGTGTGCATTTTATTTTGGGCTCTATTCAGAAAACAGGGAATCTGGCCCATCCTCAAACATTCCCTTGTGGGAATATTCCCAGTCCATATGTTCAAATAGCAGTAATTGAATGTTTCAGAGAATGTCAGGTTCCCTGTTTTTCAAATAGAACCCTTTATATGTATATAAAAAAAAGGTAGTTGTTAGTGTTTGTATTTTTTATTGTATAAAAAAAATTGTTTTTTTATAAAAAAATATATTTTTAAAGCTTTTTTCTCCTAAAAACACACTACAGACTACAAAATGAGTGAGATTTTCAAAGTCAAACAAAAAGCATGATAAGGCTGGGAAAACTTTTCTGGTAACTTTAGTATGTTAGGCCCACTGTGAATAAATGACTTCTGAAGGTTACAGAAGCTCCTTTCAATTATTCTGTTGCTGTGTTAAAAACAGCCAAGGTATTAGTCTTAGTATTTTTAAAAAATCTTTGCATAGGAATATATATACATTTAACGTGTTATTTGTTAAAAGACTCCTTTGTGCAAGCAGAAGCCCTGAGATGTTTGCTGGGTGCTGTCATTCTGGATTTTTCAGCAGCTAAAGCAGACTCATAGCTGTCACTTCTGTGATACTCTATAATATTCACCTTAGCTTATACCCTTGAAGCTAAACTAAAGTCCCACTTTACAAAGTAAAAGATCAGGCAGGTGGTTATTGCAGAAAAGGATTTGGGATGTAACGCCATCCCAGTACATCCAATTAAGATGACCCGATATCATCTCTAGAAAGAAGAAGAAAGGAAAGTGGCAGAAAGCTGAATCAAGCGGGTTTACTACTGCTTTAAAAGTTATCGTAGAAAAGTTTCAAGGAGAGGAGCTGGACTGGCACAGACAGTCATTAGACACTCCGAGAAGAAAAGCAGTCCATGCTGACCAAGGATAATGGGGGCTATGCTAGGGGATTGACTCTCTTTGCAATAGTCTCAGTTTCTAGCAAGGGAAATTGCACATTATGGTAAAGAAAATGTGTAAAACCTGCAATTTTTTAGGTGGTCTTTTAAATGAATCCCCAAAGGAATACAAATAATATACTTTTCTTATCTTGTAACCTAATTTCTCAACTTCACCTCCTGACCGGTTGTAGTGCCCTAATTTCTTCCCAGTATACTATTGTTGCATGTGGATAAATCTCTCCCAGTTGGGACCGTAGAGGTGTGTATTTTGGTCTTTAGCCTGACACAATGGAAAAAATATCCAAAGGCAGCCTTTAGGTAAAAGGGAGGTGTATTTATGAGCTTGACCATTGATTGATCCTCCGAAACTTGGGACTAACGAAGGACTAATGCTAGGCAGATGCCTTTTGGTTACCTCTTACACACGTCATATGATTCTCATCCGTTTATCACTTCAGGGCTGATATCGGACGAGAATCTTCAGACGTCTATCATGGATCCGTCCACTAGCGGGGAATGACCGCAATACAATTGAAAGGGAGCGGAGCGCAGGGGGTGCCACACAATCATTCTCCACCCTCCCCTCTCTATAGCGCAGAATGGCACTGTATGTACGTTAATACATCTTTCAGTCTTTTGTCAATGGTGAAAAATCAGTTCCGATGACAAACGTCTAATGTGTGTACGCATCCTTAGGGGCATATTTGTAAAGCGGTGTATCTGATCTTCACTGAAACCTTCTCTGATGGAGAATCAACTACTGCCATTGAAACATATAGACCTGGCAAATTCTCCACCAGAGAATAATTCATTAAATGTTAGATTCACTGCTTTAGAATTTAGACACCTTGATATTGTGTTAAATTGATAAAATAACATACAAATTGAATCTTTATGATCAAATACACATATTCAATGTACTATCCATTAGTTCAATAGGCAGCACCACCGATTCAGTGCACCCTGAAAAAGCTCCTTTGGGACTCCATTGGTAAGGCAAATAGCAGGGAACATTCCATTTGGTTGATGGTTGACTGGGCATTGGCAACAGAAACACTGTTTGTGGGACCGTTTCTTGTAAATATTTAGAGTAATTTATTACATTTTACAAGGTCTGAACCCCAAGTGTTTTCTGTGAACTTGAAACTCATTCCTATATATTATTATCATTATTAATAATATTAAACTGTATTCATTCAGCTCCAACATATTACACAGCGCTGTACATTAAATAGGGTACTATGGTTCAATTAATATAAAGACCACACTGCCTGCCAATATTTGATTAATCATTCGTCCAAATATTAAAAAATGATTGATAGCAGTTTTTTGATCAACTTTTGAATAATTCAGCATCCCTGTCCAGTTAATTGGTGTATGGTTGGCATTTTTTGAAACAGAAATGATGAACATCCCTATGTGCCCCTCTATAGTCTATGGTAGTGTCTCTCTACCTTTTTAACATGGGGGAACCCTTGAAATAACTTTCAGGTTTTCAGGGAACCCCTTCTATTATTATTATATCACACAGCTTAGTATATTAGTGTGATGGTCAGTGGGAAGAATCCCTCTTGCATTGCTGGCTAATGGGAAGAATATTACCCTTTCAGATAGCCAAAAAGATCATTGGGGTCAGTTGATGTGACTTGAGAATCTCCAATTGTTCATTGCTTAAGGGACCCCTAGGAACCTCTGGAGGAACGCTAGGATTTCACAGAACCTTGGTGAAGAAACACTGATCTAAGTTCAGGGCAGCTGTTGTGTGGCCCTTATATTCTGATACTAATAGAGAATAGAGAATAGAGAAACAGATATAAAAAGTTTTCTTTAATTCACTGTAAGTTCCATTTTAACTTGTAAAGAATCCTCAAACAGGTGTAACACAATAGGAGACACAGTGCAGAAGGAGTGGGGGTGGCAGCACTAAGCACAGAGAATGCTGGGAAGTATCGTTAAGCGTTTCAGCCTAATCAGATTCATTCTGTCTTTGATTTAAGTGCTGGATAATCAGACTGGCAGGTAGAGAATGCTGTTCACTTCACAGAAATGTCACAGAGTCCCCAGACTAAAAGGCATGATAAACAAGCTAAAAAAACATATGATTTCTACTGGAAAAAAACAACACACAACTTGCTGTTACTGTACATAGATGATGGGGAATGTAGCAGCAAAAAAAAAAAAAAATGGCACCGAATATCATATAGCAAATTTTTATAGGAAAATATGTGACTTAAAATTGGAATAACAACCCTCCTGTCACGGCATACATCTGTAAGGGTATTGGAAGCCCCGACCTCCTAGATTGTAAGCTCTTCGGGGCAGGGTTCTCTGCTTCTCCTGTGTCACTGTCTGTATTCGTCTGTCATTTGCAACCCCTATTTAATGTACAGCGCTGCATAATATGTTGGCGCTATATAAATCCTGTTTATTATTAATAATAAAAATAATAATAAAAGCCATTGTTGCCCTCCTGTAGTAATAGCTTCAGAAGAGCTTACAATCTAGAGCAGTGTTTCTTGACCTTTTCAACATAGGGGAACCCTTTAAATAACTTCTGGGTCTTTGGGCAGGTCTTCAGTTCTGGATAACTATGCACAACTGGCAAATATCAGATATAGATGCCTCTTATGTGCAAAATGGGGGCAACTTTTACCGGAAGAGCCTTTAGGCCAGTGTTCTTCAACCTTTTTACTTGGGGGAACCCTTTAAAATTACGTTCAGTTCTTAAGGAACCCCTACTATAATTAGCATGGTGGTCAGTAGGAAAAATGTCTGTTACAATGCTGGTTAATGAGAAGAATGTTTCCCTTACAGATTGCCAAAAGGATCATTGGTGTCACTGGTAACTGACCTGAGAGATCCAAACTCCTCATTGCTCAAGGAACCGCTTGAAACCTCTAGTTGAGTAAAGAAGATCCTAATTCTTTTCTGCTGCAGTTAGGTAACAATTACAGGTTTCCAAACTTCCTCTAACTCAGGGGTGTCAAACTCAAATACACAGGGCCAAAGTTAAAAACTTAGACAAAGTC
>NC_092866.1:59122149-59176426 GCF_032062135.1 Pyxicephalus adspersus | reverse complement strand
TAAGTACCCACAGTGCTAGAAATCAGCAGTCCTTGTATCATCTTTGACTTTCTTAGCAGGAGAATTTTGATGGAGTTCTCTTTTTGCAGAACCCAAATGGAAGACTGATATTCCGGTCAAATACGACTTTAACTTGAACAGCAACCCTAGTAGCTGGATTGATAAATTGTACATGTTGTCAGTGTTTGCTTTGTCATATTGGCGGAGGAGGAAGCGGTGAAGGATCATTAGTTATACACAGTTGTGCTCAGTTTACACACCCTGGCAGAATTTGTCAAACATTGGCCATTGTTTGGAAAATACGACTGATCACAAAGTAAACTTTCCTTTTTATTATGGGAGTGTGCTCAGATGAAACAATTTATTTTCACATAATTCCATGTACTGTTTTTAAAGTCATAATGATAGGTGACATTACCTAAATGGACCTGATCAAAAGATGACATACTCTTAGATGTTGGGTCTGATCATTTACACACAAGCTGACACTTATAGGGTCCAATTAAAGGTAATTAGGGAAGAGTGTCCAGACCTGTACATTCTTTGACTTGTAATCAATGTATGTGTATAAATAGTCAGTTTCACATTCATTCACATCTGCTCTGACTTTGCTGGATATGGAGCCATGGAGAAAGCAAGAGAACTGTCTATAGACCTGCAATAAATAAATATTCAATTGTAAAACAGGAAACTAATATACAAATATCCAGGGTTTTATAAAATGCCTGTCAGTTGTGCTCAAATGCTGATTAAAAAGTGGAAAGTTAGGAGTTCTTTGGTTACTAAGCCATGGTTAGGTGGACCAATCAAGTTAAGAAGATGCAAAGACATACCCAGTGTCATGCTTAAAGGGACAGATCCTCTAGGGGGCACTATGGCTTGCACAATAGGGGTGCGTTACCTGAAAAGGGCAAAGGCCGGGGTGTCAAACTCAAATACACAGAGGGCCAAAAATAAAAACTTAGACATTAAAAAAATTGAAGACGTTTTTACTTCTCATTAGATATAAAACCTTTTCATATGGAAACAAAGAGGTTTTGCTTCACATTCAATCGGGAACAAGCCTATAATAGAGAAATAGCACTGCTAAAACAATTCCCTGCGTCAATAAAACAGTCTAATGCAGGGCCACGCATAGGCAGAGAGGCAGCTGGTCTATAGACGCGAGGGAATTGTAGTAGTGACGCTATTTCAATGCAGCAGCGGGCCAGCTGCAATTCATATTTAGAATTCATTTGAGGGTCAAAAAATTCCTTTAGGGGCCAAATTTGGCCCTCGGGCCAGAGTCTGGCACCCCTGGGCTAAGGTGCAGAATATACTCAGGAGCCCGATCTTCTCCAGAGCCTCTAGTGGGGAGGATGTTGTGCTGCAAGCTGCTGCTAGGTTTCGGTCCTTGGGAACACCAGGATCATGAATAAAGTTAGCAAGTTATCAATGTCCATCATCCAAATGTAAATGAAACCAGCAATTTTAATTGGGCTGGTCCACAATTCATCTTCAGATTGCTCCGAAATATCCTATATGTCACTCCGTAACTACCATAAACAGAATCATCATGCCGAAATGCACGTTTCTCATTACCTATATCCATTTTCTATGCCTAGTATAATGTATTATTATGCAAAGGTGTATTTTATTTATTATTTCATTTTAATTACACATTCCATTTCATATCATATCTTCCCGACATTGTTTGGATTAAACCATTTCCCGTGAATGCAGAACGTACAGTTATTTCAAACCACTCTGGATGGATTTGCATAAGTAATTTATTATTTACTGATTGTCTTTCATCCCTCAGAAATACAAATCATCGCTGTCTGGGACCAGCTTGTGCTTACATTATCTCAATTTTATATTATTGTTTATTTTAAAGAGAACCTGTGCTGTTGTCAAAAAATGGAAATGTAGCTATTGTTGTATAGAAGACATTGTAAGTGCCAGAGTACTGATGATGCTATGGAAATAAGAACTTTGATGGCACTGGCACAATCCTTACATTACATTGAATGGGCCCAGCAATTGATTACTCACAATGAGTACTGAGATGGAGCTTGCAGATAGGCTGTTGTGCTTTGGAGATATGGGCCCTGATTTATTAAAGCTCTCTAAGGTTGGAGAGGATACACTTTCATCATTGAAGCTGGGTGATCCAAATGGACTTCTTCAAAGTAATTTGATATTTGCTAGCAAATGTTTTTCATCCTGGATCAGATCCATTCCAGGTTTGCTGGATCACCCAGCTTCACTGATGAAAATGTATCTTCTCCAGCCTTGGAGAGCTTTATTAAATCAGGCCGATGGACAGATATTTGACTACTGGACTGAAGGAGATGGGAGGGTATGACATATAGGTGAGTATGTGCTGCTGGGAAATTTAGGCGGTGGATGAAGCAAACCTGTTTCTTTGAGGAAAAACCATTGCTTGGCCCATTCAGTTCCTCCTCCAGTCAAGATATATTTACCCATCCATGCTCCTAGCATCCTCCCCACTCCATTGGATGCTTGCTTTCTAGCTGTTAAGAAGTAAGGCTTCTCTGTAGCAAGTCATCTGACCTCCCCTTTGTACCAATCAACAAGCTCTATATACAATCAAATGGTAAGATTTGAACTTTATCCTCACAGGTTTGCTCCAACATCACCCAACACTTGTGCTTACCTAAAGTGGATTCCTGCCTACGGGAGGAGGTGAGGAAGATGGGTGATCTGGCTAATTGCTTTCAATTCTTAGTGAACCAGTAAAGGGCTTCTGCACCCTTTTCCTTTTCACCCCAACACAAGTATTATACAAAGAAAACTTTAAAAGAAACCTAGCATGAGAATTTGTTTAGGTAAAGCACATGCATGCTAAGTAATGTGTAAGGGTAACATCAGGGTCTTAGGAAGGGGCAAATTGGGCAATTGCCCAGGGCCCACAATTTCTCCAGGGTCCCAAATGACACAATGGTTACGATGCAGGAAAATAAAATGTTGTGCATTTGGGGCCCCCACCTCATATTTGACTAAGACCCAATTTTGTCTATAATTGTCCTTGTGAATCACTTCCAAGTATATGTAAGCGTCCTTTTTGTTATCTCAGCATTGCCAATCCCCTGCAGTCTTCAGTCACTTCCTGTCCTAATGCACCTACTCCAGGGTCGGCTTCACATCATGGCTCTGAACCAACTTCCCGATAGTTTATTTATGAAATTGGGATTCATTTAGGCAATACTGAATGGTCCCTTGACATTGTTGCTGTATAATAAATCATGGTAAAACACAAACTACATTCAGAATGGCACCCAACATTCCATTAGGCTGCAATGCACCATAAGACGCATACCATGGGCTACAACGCACCATAAGACGCATACCATGGGCTACAACGCACCATAATATGCAAACCATGGGCTACAATGCACCATAATATGCAAGCCATGGGCTACAATGCACCATTTTATGCAAACCATGGGCTACAATGCACCATAAGACGCATACCATGGGCTGCAATGCACTACCTTAGAAAAAAAGTAACTACTGATATTTTGCCTATGGTACTACAATGCCGTAATAAATAGGGTGCCTTAATGCAATCCACAACCTGCAACTGTTCACCGAAAAAAAAAAAAAAAAAAGAATGGGGCCTAACATTTTTTTAATTCACCTATATTAAATAATTCAGAATTATATTAAGCATTTGATCAGCATGCTGAAGCACTTAGCAAACCTCTTGATTTCCCTGACAGTTCTCTGAAATTTGCTTTTCTTTATATAATAGTCTTTACCTGCTGTTATGGATGGAGGTGGTACGGCTGCAATCATAGTATTGCACTTCAGTGAGGTTACAGCGGCAAATGAAACCCATTAACCATTCACTTGTTTAAGACACCGGCTGTTTCAGCACTCAGAACCCTGCAATTTAATGCAAGATAATAATATAAAATATGTGTTCTTGTGTTTGACAGAGGTTCCTTGCAATTATACAACATTAACCCACAGCCCTGTTTAATGCATTGAAGATGCAAAGTGAAGGGGATAATACGGATCTCTATGGAAGGGATCAGCCTAGCTGGACCCTCATCATTTATTTCAGGAGGTTACATCCTCTAACATCTAACACCTTCAGTTTCCCCCCATTGTCAGTAGTGTAGCCTTGGCATGAATAATGTGACACAAGAGTGAATGTACACACATCCTGTCTCCGTCTTTTCCTCTGACCTAGCCAAGGACACCCAGAGATCCAGAGGCATAGTGCTGCCAAAATGATTTATCAATTTTTATCTTACTTCGTAGAAACAAGTAAATTTGTTTGCTGACCTTCTAGGAAGCTGTCCACCAAATGTATTCTCCCAGGCTACAACCTCAGTATGGAATTAGTAGGGAACTGATCATCCCAGGTTGAAAGGGTCTTGGTGGTCTTTTTAGATTTTTTTTTGAATTGTGGGCAGGGGGCTTTACATTAGTTTTTAAAGTGAACCTAAACTAAAACTTTTACTTTACCTTACAACCCTTTATTATAAGGTAAAAATTACCTTCTTTTTTGGGGAGGCAAGGCCCATTCCTTTTGACGGCCGTGATACTCAAGACACAGTGGGAGCACCAAGCCATAATGTATGTATCCAGGGAGGATTTTGGTTGCTCCTTCTGCACATGCCCAAGATCAGGCATGCACAAAAGGAGCTTTTTCTTCAATGGGTTAAAAAAATTGCAGATCTCATGCATGCACAGTGAGATCAGCACTCTTTTTTCCCTATCTACGTCACCCAATCTCATGCCCGTGCAGTTCGAGATCAGGTGACATTGGAAGAGGGGTAAGGAAGATGGCAGCATCTGGCACTTCCTTTGCGCTGGGACGAAGAAGGATATTGGGACGATGCAGGACCCAATCCAGGAAAACCCTGGACAGATCAATGGATCCATGAAGGTAAAGGTGAGTGAGTTTTTTTTCCCCAGTTTACGCCCGCTTTAATTAGAAGATAAACTCAAGGCAACTATAATGAAGGCAGTGGTGACTTGGTAAAGGCTTCTTGCAGTCGTCGGTATAGCAAAGCTCAGGTTTGGAAAGAGGACACAAAGAGGCAATTGTACTCTGGAACTCATATGGCAGCAAGTAACGCATGGATAGGAGGATGGAGAAACGTAACGTAAAGAATAACTTATCATTCTGCTGCTTCTTCTTTGATTGCCCAGTCCAGTTAGAGGAAGGTTGGAAACCTGTAAATGTTACCTATTTGCAGCAGAAAAGAATTAGGGTCTTCTTTACTGAACCAGGGTTCCTCCAGAGATTGCAAGGGGTCCCTTGAGCAATAGTTAATTTGTGCCTCCCACGTTCATGTACCTGACACTGATGATCTTTTTGGCTATCTGTAAGGGTGACATTTTTCTCGATGGCCAGTAATGTAAGAGACATTGTTCCTATTGACTGGTAATCTGTGAGTAGTGGATAAAGTAAATATAGAAGGGTTCCCTGAAGACCTGAAAGGTATGGTATACCCCCATGGTATAAAGGTCAAGAAACATGACATTAGTTCTTTATATAATGAAAGTATAATAAAGAAATCCTTTATGCTGTATATGTATTTCTTTGGAGTTCTGGAGTTAGCAACTTATATCACATTGTCAATTGAAGTGATAAAGCAATTTAGCCCCAGTGCAATAATTTTATTACGCAGTCATTGGATGTTCATGTGTGTATGATTTTGCTAAAAACAAACCTGGTATACTTTATCTTCACTTTATCATGGGGAAGCTATAGTCATCAGCCACAAAAATTTAGTGTAAGTTGGGTAATTATGAAGATAAATACATAGCTATGATTTTTTGGGGCCAAATTGTCCATGCAAAAAAACCCAACTGATCAATTTTTTCCCAAATTTTACACAATGGTTCGTTTTGTTGTGTTGAAACATATGTATTAAGATGGTCCAAAAAGATGCCCGTAGAATAACAGCTTAGATAGGTATTTTAAGTTTTAGACGCTTTCACAATAATTGCCCTGGTGGGTCACACACTGGCATTGGATTTGGCTCAACCTCCTCTGTGATCCAATGTGCTGCAAGCACGGCCTGTGCCTGTAGTATTAGCAGACCGCATTCAAGGCCTTTTTTATCTGAACCCCAGGTATGCTTTGCATTGCTTTGTCTCAATACTAATGCAGCAAGCGGATATTTTTTTAAAGCAAAGAAGTGTAGTAGCATTCATTGAGGTTGCCAAATTACTTTAAATGGAAAGCTTTTATGGTGCATTTAAACAACTCGTGTTTGAAGCTCTTTCATATGCATTTGTTTGAAGTTGACAATAAGAAGTGGAGAGTGGGCTTTTGGAAGCCAGCCTACAGTCATACAAACACAGAGTGCATTGCTGCCTTCTCACCTGTGTGAACTCTAAGAGATGGGGAGACTTTCATTGCTGGTTATTCTCTCTGTTCACATTTATCTGTCTCGGCTGCAGATCAGGTATAGATTTAATTGCCATGCCCTTCAATTTGCAAATGAGCTGCCTGTGTCTATTAAAATGAAAAGTCTCAGGCAGAGAGCCACCTGCATGTTCGTCTTTAGAGATTGAACACTCTTCATTTGACTTATTTGACAAAGAATTGTTTCTTTAAAGGATAAAAGAGATTGCAAATTTCTATCTGGGTTGTCTTCACATGTTGAATTCTATTTAGAAAGCATTGAATATGATATTCACTAAACATTGGTACACAATCTTTTATGCCCGTGTGTTTTCCATTGCAGTGATTCATTCTTCACTGGAGAATATTTGCTGAAGGCCAGATTCACTGCTTCATAATAAGACTTGTTTTTAATGTTAAAGATAAAGTTTAATCTGGTGTTTTTGTTCCTTGGTTCCTCCGTTGCCACTTCATCAAAAGGTTAAAATCTATATGAGTTTGTTGGGCATCCATATCCAAAGCTATAGGCTGTTCCCTCCATGTGGCTATAAGAACCTCCACTTTTCTGTCCATATAGCCAAAAATAAATTGAAAAGTACTGATTTTGGATGAGCTGGCATTGTTTCAGTTGATGCCAACAGTGTTCAGTACTCTTGAGGTCAGGTTTGTTAGGACACTGAAGTTCCTCCCCACCAAACTCATCAAACAAAGTTGTTATAAAGCTGGCTTTGTACACAGAGCTCAGTAATGCTGGAACAGAAAAATAATCTTCTTTATAACTGTTACCATAATGGTTGGAACTAAATATTAACTGGTTATGTCTAGCTGGGTGGGTATTCCACTGCTATGATTCACCATTTTAGAACCAGTGCTGGACTATTCCAAAACCTACATTGAAATAAATAGGAATGATTCAAAATTTTTTTTTTTTACAGGCCTTTAAAGGAGTGGAACAGAAGCTCCATGTAGTGTCTTAGGTTGGTCTGTTGCTGAACCACTTCCATATACGTATAAAGGAATGCTTTCCAGCTATGGGCCTAATTTATTAAAGCTCTCCGTGGCTGGACTGGATACACTTTCATCAGTGAAGCTGGGTAATCCAGCAAAACTTAAAATAGATCTGGTCCAGGATTCAAAACATTTGCTAGCAAACGATCTAGAAGAAATCCATTCCAGGTTTGCTGGAGAGATTTATAAATCAAGCACAATAAAGGCAAGCAGTTGCAAAATGGTTAAACGTGTTCTGGGCAGAAGATAAGAGTTTGTGACACGTGGCAAGAGAACCACAATGCTTATGAGTACACGACAATACGATAACCTCACTGCACATAATGCTTGAAACTGAAAGCCCAGGAGTGGTTACACCTGGTTTCCAACTGCCTGTCTGAACATACCCTTAGTTTATTGTAACCTTAAACAGGACTTATCATGACATTTTTAACATTATATAAAAGGGTGGCTAGTTTATATTACTTTTTAAAATTTTTTTGGGGAGGTCTCTTCTTCTATTTTTACCGCCACTACGGTAAAGACCAAAGGGGAAACCTGCACCCTGAGATAGTCACGTTCACGTTTGGTTTACATTTGCAGGAAGACACGTCGCCCAATCTTGCACCTCTGCAGTGCAAGTTCAGATGATGTGAAGAAGAACCCTGAGAGGAGAAGAAAGAAGATAATCGGACCTGCTGCTCCTTCTAATGCCAGAAAGAAGTCACTGGGCTGCGCAGGACTTGCTTTGTGGAAGGGTCAAGGGCTTTTCTGCTTTACCATTACCCTTCTCTGGAAACATCTGAACTTATTATTCTAGGGGGGTGTCCACACAACCTGGCCATACAGAGCCTGGTTTAAAAAAGCTGTCCAAGGCTGAAGAAAATACACCTTCATCAGTGAAACTGGGTGATCCAGCAAACCTGGAATCGATCCAGGATTGAAAACAATTAGCAAATGACTTTTGGGAAATCCATTCCAGGATCACCCAGCTTCACTGATGAAAGTGTATCCTCTCCAGCCTTGGAGAGCTGTAATAAATCAGGCCCGTCGTGTCCATGAAAACAGAGGCAATGGAAATGGTTGTATAGATGAGAGTGATCTCAATGGTTGGTGGTGTCAGGGAGTGATCTCAATGGTTGGTGGTGTCAGGGAGTGATCTCAATGGTTGGTGGGGTCAGGGAAGGTCCCACCTCCAACCAGCCAAACTACTCACCCCATGATCACTACCGGCCAGCTAAAACACTCCCAGCCACATTCATTGGCAACAGACCTAAGCCTGGGGTTTACAAATGTTAGGAGTGGTGATGAGCTCTTTGTAATACACATAAGCAAGCCACTCAAACAAAGGAATTTTTCAGTAACAAATGATTTTCCGACAGCACTACTAAAAAGCAACACTATCTTTGTATTTATCAGTTCATACGTTGACTGGCAGTTGGGTTTTCTTTCCTTTTGTTATCTATATCAGCTGTTTTACTCAGTTACCATCTATGTGACCGTGATAGCGAGGCTTCTTGAATGTACATTGTACAGGGCTCTTCTAGCCAGGCAACTTAGTTTTGAATGGGCTGACTAATGCATAATGATGCACTAGAAGAAGTACAGTATTTTCTTTTCTTTACAGGTAATTTTACAGGTACTCTGCAACTAGAAATCCATTACTATGCTTTGTACTACATCGTAATGCCAGTCATTGTTCAGCAAAGGCAGGTAGGATGCCATTCGGAACACTGACTTCAATCTTAATGGCACCACAGCACACCAACAAGTGTCATACATGATAAAGTGCATTTTAGTGCACAGTTTTGCAGTATACATGTGTAAATGGAGCCTTAACAAACAGCCACACTTTTGTTAGTTTACATAAAATGTTACAAAGCAATAAAAGCCATGCAGACCTTTATTCCAGAGATCAGATGTTGGCACTAATTGCTCAGTTATTCGATTTACATTCCTGCACTATGATGAATTTTTGGTGAGCGACATTCTTTCACAGAGTCCTGTTGACCCCTTAAGAGCGTTCATCCCTTGGGTCAGTCTGTCTGGATTAAGAATAGCATCAATATGCTACGTCAGCTGTAAGCCAACAAAGAGCTTAAATCCTTTTGTGACCTGCAGGAATCTGACGTCCCTTCACAATCTCTTTTTCTGCTGTTTACAGTTGTGGTAGGCTTATTACAGGAAATGGAAAAAGAAATGAAGCTTTGAATTTTGCAGCCAATAGCAAACCATTGGATTTCAGTTTACGGCATTTAGAATAAATCAGAATAAACAGAGTAATGCTGAGTACTTGCAGTTCATTACCACATTTTGTATTTCTTACTGGTCACAACTTCACCTCTTTTATCACCAACCTGAATTGTGATATCCAAATCTTTTTTAAGCATTATACTGTATGTGTTTGCAATTAAAAAAGCACAAAGTAGCCAAATTACAAAAAAAGAGTTTGCTCATTTTCTAAGAATAACCAATCAGGTCACATGCAAAGGAAAATAACGAGACAAGTACACAAGCAATTCATCATCTAGCCGTTCCTAACTCTTTGAGAGATCTCTTCTGTCTAAATATGTTGTCAGCAGTGCATTGGCTGTTGGCAGCTCCCCTGACTAAACCAGCCAATGGGAAAGTTGCTGGCTGTCGACCCTAATAGACTAACCGATTACCTGAATACCAACTCTCTCCTTGACCCCCTCCAGTCTGGTTTTAGAGCTGCCCATTCCACTGAAACAGCCCTTACTAAAGTGGCCAATGACCTCATCAGAGCTAAGTCACAAGGCAACTTTCCCTGCTCCTTCAAGCTCTTCGGGGCAGGGTCCTCTCCTCCTGTATCACTGTCTGTATTAGTCTGTCATTTGCAACCCCTATTTAATGTACAGCTCTACATAATATGTTGGCCCTATATAAATCCTGTTTATTATTAATAATAATAATAATAATAATAATAAAAGTAATATTAATCTCATAGCTGTTGGAAAGTTAGAGAACAGTTTGTGCTCAATCCTCAATGGGTTCCTCAAACCCGGGACCAACAGAACACATACAGATGCCAGCATAATAAAAAAATAAAAAATTATTCTTTATGCAATGAGTTGAATAAACTATATTGCAGACCAATGTCGTGTGACCGAATGTTTTGCATGGTTTATCTTGTGCCAAAGATAATTGCATCCATTTCCCAAAAACTAATAAACAGAATACCACGTATAGACAATCAGGATATTGACCTGCTTGGATCTCTGGCTAACCAGAACAGACATCTGCAATAGATGAATGAAGTAATGTGATCATTGTCACTCAGCTGGTATGTTGTGTCCCCTGAGTCATTTTTAATATGTCAGAGCTTAACTGAAATAAAAGAGAATTACCAGGGCAGCTGGTTACTAATAAATCAGCAAGTCACTTATTTTAAAGTAAACCTTCCACTAAATTAAAATGTCAGCTTATGTCCTCCAACCCCTTCCCTGCATGCACCTGCTTGGAGTATTTGGGGAATCTACCTCCTCCATTACACACAAGTGACCCCCATCGTGAATCAATCTTGGATTCCAGATAAAAAGGAATGGGGTACAATTCTGCATTGCACAACACCTGTAATAAACACAGCTGCCCACAGCCATTAGGCTTTGATTCTTGGATACATTTTAAGGCTTCATCTAACATTTTAAGGCGGACAGCCCCATTACATTTTTCCCTTGCAGCATTATTTTATTGCATAAGCACATTAGTTTCTATAACGTTAATTTGAAACCTTTTGTGCCGATCGACAATGACTCACAGTTGTAATTTAATTATATAGATCAATATACTTGCGTGCACTATTTAGAGGCAACATACAGATCGGCGCTTTGTGTCTTTACATCAATTTTCTTCTTTTCAACAAAAATTAAACAAGTTTTCCCCAGTGACTTTAATGGAATAAGGTTAAATATTCATTAAAAAAATCATTCATTAAAAATCACTGCAGGATGTTGGGCGAATTCTGTACACTTGCTATGTCCCAAGAGCTTTATTAAAATATAATATAGCTAGTAGTGTTTGTAGGAATGTGAGATTTTAGAGAGGTAGGTGCAATATGGGAGGTGAGGGGTGCAAATTGCGCATCCTTGAGTGTGAAAATGGTGCTCTGGCAGCCAATTCAAAAAAGCAATGAATTAAAAATTGCAAATTTAAAGCACAAGACAGACCTAGAGAAATAAAATGAATGGAGGGGCCTTGCAGAGGCGAAACAATACAAGAATTGCGATTTAAAAGGGAAGCATAGTTGTAAGAAGCTGAAGGACAAGTTGCTATTGTGATTTCTGAGGGTTCAAAACGTGAAATAGAGTAGAAAGTTGACTCTCCCTTTTTCTTTTATTGTACACCAAAGAGGTCAAAAGATTTGTAATGGCAGCTTGATGGGTAGGGGTATTTGAAGGTCTCTTTGGTCCCTTGGTGTGAGTTGTCTTAATGGGGGACTCAATCTCTTAGGAAGGTAAAAAGCAGTCAGTTTGCTGTCCTTGAGCCAAATGGGTTTGGCTGGGGACAATAAACTGGTGGATCATAGTCAAATATTAAGGCTAGGTAATTCATTGCCAATAGCAGAGCCATGTGCAAAAGCCTCCCTCCCTGGCACCAGAATGCTAATGAATCGCCCTTAGTGCTAATAGAGCAGAGAGAGTAACATTTGGCCGGCCCCGCTATCTGGGGAGTAATATAATAGAAAATGGCAGGAGGTCCTGGTGATTTGTTGCCAATGTCAAGATTGCTTGTGTCCTTTGGCTAGTAGACACCAAAAACCCTTGTCTTTGAATCCAACAGTAGCCCTGTTATTTATTGGGTACATATTAATCTAGCTGGTTATTTATTGTCTTCATTGTTTCATTGTAATTAAATAAAGGGCTGTCATGGCCATATCCAATCCAAGTCACACAGTATTTGTATTTATTGGGGTCCAGTGGAGAAACTTAATGAATCCAGCAGTCATGTCTTAGGGGAAGGGGCTCTGAATGTTGGCTTCATGTCCGACAATAGTGTAGCCTTAACAATGTAAGATAAAATGAACAGAAGCGAATCACAAAAGTCAAAGGACTCATTTTCACCTAGAGAGACAGGCATGATATGTACACTGCACAGTATAGGGCGATGTGTACACAAGGATAGATTGCTTTCTTTTCAAGAAACATTGTCAGTCTCAATCTGATGGATCTAATGTCAGTAGATCAATCTGTTCTGTGTACAGAAGTGTGCTTTATTTAGACACGGAAATTAAATTATACCTTTTTTTCATTTAGTGATTTTTTCATGACTTGAAGAAAATTCTTGAAATGGTGAGGTCAGATCACCAAAAATTGCTGAAAGACATGGATAGGTCTTGATGCCTAATAAAAAGAAAGTTTCCAAGTGTTTCTGTAAAATGTTCAGGATAATAGTTAGGAACCACGGCGTTTACCACTCCTAGGCACTGTTGGCTATTGTGGAGCAGCAGTAACAGGCAATACCTGCTAGGTATTTTTTCAAAATTACTAAATTCTATATAAAAAACATAATTTTGTAAGCAGTCAACTTAATGTTCTTGGCTGTAAAAAAGGAGATGAATGCAGCCACCACATCTAAGGCTACATTCAGGCTAGAAGTATTTGCAGATGATTTTGACCTGCTTTATCAATCAAAACTGTATGCAAAAAATGGTTACCATTGGTTCAAATTGCTCAAGTCATTATCTTTTTTTTTACAGGTGGCAGGAGGCAGCATTGTTGTTGCATGCTTTCTTTGGATGGTACATCTAGGTGTGATTTGCCTTCCCCACCACCTTTATTCTTTTGAATTGATGCACTAAAAAAATGCTTGTGAAAATATTTGAAAGCTGTGAAATTAGTTTTTGCAGGTGTTTTTGATGCCTAGCAAATTGTCCCATATTGAAAAAAAACTGCATAAATTTGAGATCCTATGATAGACTTCATGGGTAGGAAATTGGGGTAGCAAGCATGTTCGTATCCCAAAAAGGTCCTCTGGAATCTTGCTTGCCAAAGAAAGAAGATGGCAAAAAGCCCCAAAACTAGACACTTGTCTGTCCTAAACTGTGATAAGGGCCATCTTTGGGGAGAGTGCCTTATTCCCATAGGATGACCCCAGTGTTTTGAAGGGTCTACAGACAGGGAGCTTGGAATTTGAAAGCTCCCTAATTAAGGGGGGCCCCAGATTTCTGTCCCATCATCCTGGGGAATGAGTAAAAGTCGTAAACGGAACTAAATAAAAAAAAAAATCTCACTCACTTTTTCTTTCACAGATTCGTTGATCCCTCCGGAGCTTTCCTGGATTGAGTTCCATGCTGTCCTGTTGTCCTGTTTTCATGAAGTAGAGGAAGCACCACGCAGCCATCTTCTTTCCTATTCTACTGGATTCTGCCTATGTCATCCGATCTTGCACCACACAGGCACAAGATTGGGTCACTTAGCTTGCTGTAAATATGAAAAAAAAGAGTGCCAATCTCACTCCACATTGGCATTTTATTCCCTGTTAAAGAAAAAGCTCCTTCTGCACATGCCCAATCTAGGCAGCCAGAAGCCTGACGTGATGTGGGTATCCCAGAAGACTCTGCACTCCCATTCTGTATTTATCCCAGCGGTGAAAAAGTGAGAAGGGTAGGGGCTTTACATTTTAATCTCCCCTCCCAAAAAAGAAGGCAATTTTTACCATACATGAAAGGGTTGTCTACTGTTTATTTTTGTTTAGGTCTGCTTTGACTAATGCTACGTACACAATTCCAATAGTTCTCAACCGATAATCGGCTCAGGGCCGATATCGGACGAGAATCTGGCGTCTGTACTGCGCCCGTCGTCCATTGTTCGAACGACCATACTGGTGGATCCACAGGCGATGGACGGCGATCGACCCTAATGCAAGGAAAGGTGGAGAGCAGTGCTTAGTCATTGGAAAGGTTCGAGAAAGATCCTTTCCGTCCATTATAATAGCACGTGTGTATGCAGCTTTATATTTGAAGGGTCCAAAGATGAGATGTCCAAAGATGAGATCCCATAAAGATCTATTCCGCATCCACTGTTCCTACTGCACAATGCCAGAAACTTCCCCCTGCTGGGTAGAGTCCCTTCGTTGTTTGCATGTATTCAGCCAATCCAGCTGGCCAACATTGACAGCTGTTAGAAATAAGTGAGGGTAGCAAAGTAAACTATCACTACATTCACTAAGCTAAGTAAATTGTTCCCTAAAAAGTAAAAAAAATCACTTTTTTGAATGAACAGCCTAAAAATTTAGGCAAATCATCCTCTAAGTTCCCTGCCTAATAAATAAACTGGAGTCCACTGCATTTCATTTAATCCTTTCCTTTGGATTTTATTCTGAACTCTTGATGCAGAATATGCCAAACAACTATATATCCCCCTTAAACTATAAAATATTATCCTTGCTTCAAAATATGTAATTGCTCTGCTAAGTGCCTTAAATTGTAACACTAATGTCTGAGTATAATAATCTACATCTAACATAATTCTAATATTTCAGATTTTTTATGTTGCCTGTGGTATTTGAAGAGGTCCCTGCAGAGGAATGAGAGGATAGCATACACAATGAAACGTGTCTCTATAATTTAGTCTTCATATCCCCAAGCTTTCTGTCTGTTAGATCTTTGTACATAAGCCTTTAAAGGTCACTCTTAAGACATGCCACATTTTCACAGTAAAGTTTCAGTCCCTATGCAACGTCTCCATATACAATAAGCTTTAGTAAAATAATTGTAATCTTTGGCTTTTGTAGCGGGATCTCTGTTCATCCCATTTCTGTGTTGCTTATCTCATGCTAAATGTTCCCATGGATACATTGTGCTCTTTTTTCTATACAGAAAATGACAATACTTCGCTCCGCCTGATTAAGGTCCACAGATGCAGTCCATGGAACAAAAAGCGGCTCCCAAAGCTCGGGAGAGCCCGTTAAAGAGGATTTTCAGCCTGGTCAATCCCCTTTTTTAATTAATCTTAGCTCAATGTTCATCCAAAAAAAGATATATTCATAATATTCCAGCATTATCAGATTACAGAGGAATATGATGCTGCTCGAAGGAGACTAAGGTTTGTGATGCAGAGGGAGGCAGGAGACTGAGTGACATCTGTCAATCAAATGTACTGCGTGCATTGTTTCAAAATGTGCTGAAACATCCCCCAGATTTTTTTTAGGCATACATGCTAAAATGCACAAGTTCTACATTAAAATACAATCAAAAACTCCTGTTGATTAAAATAGCTGTATAGCTGTACATGTAAGTGCAGTTTTTTTTTTATGCCACACAAAATATGCTATACAAACCTACATTTTCATAAAAAGTCTACTTAAATTTATTCTAATGCATGCAATTACAATACAATCCCCATGGCAAGTCAATTGGACTTCCAATGTCTTCCTTGCACTGTCCCTGAGCTTATTGAGTAAAGAAATCCCTAGCTACTACAATGTTTACACACATCTGTTATATGACAGCTGTTATCCTGGAAGTTCTCAAAGCAGTACACTTCCGGGTCCACTGTATAATGGTGAGACTGGATATGTGATCTGTCCTCTATCTGTCCACACTATGAGTTATCCCCTTTAGATATCTGTCCCTTTACCCTGGGAAATGACTGTGAGTATTGCAGAAAGGGTTGAATCAGCTCTTCATTAGGGATGAGCGAGAATGCCTCGGACATTCTCGCAAAAATTTCCTTGAACTTCCGATGGGTCCGCTAATTTTCGGCGAACCAAATTTGCGGACCCATTGGAAGATCGAGGAAATCACTACAGGAATCCTCCTGTGTGCGATCCCCGGGGGCAAGCCCTCATTTAACCTCTAGTGCCCGGGGATCACACACTAACAGGAGGAGTACCGTGGCTGCATTCATGAGGCTTGCCCTCATTTAACCTCTAGTGCCCGGGGATCGCACACAGGATGATTCCCACGTCTGCATTCATTCATGATGAGCACAGCCGCGGTACTCCTGGTTCTTGGATAGAGAATCTTTATCCAAAAACACATACTACAGGGCTGCAAGAGCAATCAGGGGAGCGGGGGTCCCAAAAAATTTGATCTCAAAGGCTGAATTTACACTGGTTGTTCTCGCTTACATTTTCAGTTGCGTGAACAGCCCGATTAGCAGCGAGATCGAAGTTTAAAATCTCGCTCAACCCTACTCTCCTTCCTCCTCCATGCTCTCTGCAGGTCATCCTGTAGTTACCCTTATGGCCACAGGACACTTAGAAGTGATTAGGTGACTTTACTGCCATTTTGATTGCTTCTATGATAAAGCTTGCAGTAACATTTTAAGATTTGGGATGAAATGCTTGGTATTTTCCTAGTAACTAATACATTTTTTACATGAATTTCTGTAGACCAAAAAAAGTGACAATTAAGGAGGAGCAATAGACAGAGGGAATTGGTTCCACACGGGGGACTGTTGGGTGCTATGCGACTTGGCTTAATGAGAACCTTCCTAAAGTAGGCATATAAAGTTAAATCTGATGTATTATTCTAATTTCTATCCAAATTATTCAACCAAGCAACTAGAATTTCTAGAGGGTTAGAAATAGAAGCTGCAATATTCTCTGTGATAGAGATCTCCTGTAAAGCATGCAATGTTGGGCTGTTTCTGTGTTGTAGGGGCAGTGGTGATGCCCAGCACCGTGTAATTGGAAAATGGAGGACTAGAAGAAAGGAATTATTTTTGGGACCACATTGGACAGAGGTGAGTACTGAATCTGAACTTTTGAGTTAGGTTTCAGTTAGACTTTGTTATTGACCATGTTTTCCTATTTCTTTTATTTGGAGATGTGTTGATGGGGGCCGGTGGGATCCAGAGATTCTCTGACAAGCATATATAGACATGTGTTGGAGCTGCAGCCACTTAGTATCCATCAATAAAGCGTCCAAAAATCAGCCATCAGAGCAGAAAACAGACTTGTTTATCAATAAAACCTTGAGCTGCAACCTCTCTGCTCAATATTTCAGCAGCATTAAAAGGTGAAATGTAGGAGCATGGCTGTTAACTTGATAGCTCCTTAGTTTAAATGGATATATGTGTTAGACAGACTGTGAGTCAAATTCGTTGGAAGTATGTATAGAAAAGAAGTGCCTACCCCCACCCCATCCTCCATGCATACTACTGCTAAAATCAAATCCAGCCCAACTATTTCTTAATTTTAGCAGCCACTTAATTATCCATTGTGTTATCCATCAATTCAGTTTGAAGCCAAAAGTAGAACTGAAGCCAACATGTTCCAGCTGGATTGCGGAATGGATATAGGAACACATCGATATAGGAATTGGTAAAGATATAGGAACCTGTGGAAATTTGGAAACTGAGATCACAGGCATTGCAACCTTCCAGTGCTTCATCCTCATGTTCCAGCTGGATTGTGGAATGGATTTAGGAACACATCGATATAGGAATTGGTATGGATATAGGAACCTGTGGAAATTCCAAAACTGAGATCACAGGCATTTGAATCTTCCAGTGCTTCATTCTCACTGCTCCATAGGCATGTTGGTGGGCAAGTTGATAACCATTTATCCAAAAACTTTAATGAGCAAGGACGGATGAAAACCTTGTATACTCTATCAATAAAACCAGCAATAAGACCCACACAAAACAGTATTCTTCCTTTATTAAAATACCCAGCTGGAATCAACTCGATTCTGATGCATATCGTGTTAAGAGTTTCTCAAAAAATAACAAAAGAGCTAACAAAATAATTATAAGATATAGATATCAATAAACCTTACATCATAAAGAATCATTTTATTGTTTAAATGCATATTTTTTTTTTATTTTATTACATGATAAAATGTGAATATGTGTACATTAAAAACATTTACGTCACAAAGATAATTATCACATTTGATAGTTGATAATTACCATATCTATTTAATATATTTTATATATATATATTTATTCACATATAATATACACTTTTTTGTGTGATGGATTTGAATGTTTGAACAGTAACTCATTACTGCAGCTCGGAATCCTATGTATGGTTAACGTCAAGTGTTACTCGGTACAACGTCAGGGGGGAATGGTGGTGAATCCACATTTCAGGATGAAATAGGCCATGTGACAATTCTCCCACTTTGTTTTAAACTCAGAAATCATATTAGTGCCACTTCAGGTTCATAGCTGTTGGATTTTGGCTACAAATGGACAAGAATTGTAAATAAATGAACCCTCCAGTACTGAACTTGCTTGTGAGAATGCCAGGGAAGTCTTGGATCTAATAGACCCTAGATATCTCAATAAACTGGACTTCTCATATAAAATATACTATCAAATAGGAGCTTGTCAGTGGCTCCACATGTCCGTCCCCTATGAGCCTATACCTGGCCTGGTTTCTGGAGGGCAGTTGGTAATGTTGAAAGGAGATTAATACAACATTGGTGTTGTGTGGATGGAATTTGCAGGTCAGCTTGGCCGTAGACTGACATCTATGTGTGTAACTAATAGGACCAATCCCTTTGGGAGGCTCTAATAAAGTAAATGTGTACAGTAAAGGTATATGATCTACCTAAATGGTCTTAGGACTGTGATGGTTCTTTGTTGTATGGCCAAATGTTTCCTTCCTTGGTCGTATGGCCCCATTGTGCCCATCCCCTATGGGCTTACAGTATACTTGGCCTGGTTTCTACAGGCTAGTTGAGCTGACTTTAAAGAAGATTAATACAAAAATGATGTTATGTGGAGGCAATTTGCAGGTCAGCTTGCTCAAGGACTGACATCTATATGTGTAAGTAAAAGGACTTATCCCTTTGGTAGGCCCTAATAAAGTAGGAATGTACAGAAAGAGTATGTGATCTGCTTATATGGTCTTGCTAATGTGGTTGTTCCTTGGTTGTATGGCTCCAATGTGTCCACCCCTATGTGCCTGGTTTCTGAAGGCCAGTTGAGTGGTGTTGACAGAGGATTATTATAGGGTTAATGTGGTGTGGAGGGACTTTGCAGGCCATCCTGGCCTAGGGGATGACATCCATATGTGTAACCAGAAGGTCTGGACCCTTTGGGAAGCTCTAATATAGTAAGTGCCTATAGTAAGGGTATATGAATTGCCTATAAAGTCTTGGGACCATGATGATCCCTTGGTTGTATGGTCCTATGTGTACTTCCCCCAGGAGCTTACACTATACGTGCCCTGGTTTCTAGAGGCCAGTTAAGTGGTGTTGAAAGACAATTATAATAAGGTTGGTGTGGTGTGGAGGGACTTGGCAGGTCAACTTAGTGCTGACATCTATGTGTGTAACCAAAGAAACCAATTCCCTTGGGAGTCTGTAATAAAGTAAGAGAGTACAGTAAGGGTATATGATCCACCTGTATGTTGTCAGGACTGTCATGGTATCCTTGGTTGTATAGCTCAACATGTCCATCCCATATGGGCTTATACCTTGCTTGGTTTCTAGAGGCCAGTTGAGTGGTGTTGAAAGACAATAATTATAAGGTTGGTGTTGTGTGGAGGGGTGTGGCAGGTCATCTAGCCCAAGGGCTAACATATATGTGTGTAACCAAAAGAACCAATCTGCCTATATGGTCTCAGGACCATGTTGGTTCCTTGCTTATATGGTGCGTACCCTCCTGAAGAGATTTGACCAGTGCTTGGCTTTTGGGCAGGCATAGATCTCCTTAATTCTACGAGCAAACATTTTTTATAAGCACATTTTCAATGCAATGTTGTTTTTTGAAGGGGCAGGGAAAACAATAAAAAGATTCATCATAATGTGAGGGTAATGTCTTTATATAATGATACATTGGCAATTCCTTTGTCATTCTTTTAAAAATAGCTGTTCCTGGCAAGAAGTGCGTCAGAATAGAATGTGATCCTGCTGGCTATTTTAATAAAAGAAGAATATTGTTTTGAATCTCGGTGTGCGCTGTTCCTGTTGCTGGAATAATTGATTGCTGGGGAGATGAGCCAAGCACCTGAGATATGACTGTAGAATGTGGAGTCTGGCCTTACCTGGAGTGCTGTCTGGAATATTTAGAACTCCTACAAAATGATAATAATGTCTGAGACCTCCTTGGGGAGTTATTCCCTCACTTTCTGTCATAGTGGCAAAATATCTCCAAAACAGGAATTATTGGAACATATTTAATGGGGCCTCAGACAGCAATAACATGTGATAGCTATTTAATCCTAACCGATCCCTATTATTTCTTTTCTATTATTAACATTGATAGCAAGCCCAACTTTTAAGGACCAGGGTTTTTTTTTCCTGGAATTTCAGACACTTCAGAAACTTTGTAGGTTCTTGTCACAGCATATAGCAACAACATCATAGTTCCAAAAAACTCCAGTCCAACGACTTTGTCTGGGCTGGGTGCTGCCATCCATCTCCTGCAGTCAGGAATGAACATTTCCTTAACTTTCCCTTTATCAAACTGCAACAATCCCAAGGTGAAAGGAAACTGTGGATCTGCAGGAATTGGTGAACACAGCTGGGAATTTCAGATGCACCAGGATTATGAACAATTATTTCTATTAAAATGTTGAAAATGCATTGGAAATTCTCTCTTCCCTCTCTCTGTAGAAGTCTGACATTCTCTCCCTGCTAAATCAAACCTATAGCTGTGCAATTATCAATGCTCATACTCCTTACCAACTGAATAGCTTTAATTGTTCGACCTTTGCAAAAAGACCACTGCTTTCCCCAGAGAGTGAAGGTCGTTCTGAGCAAGCTGATAGAAGACAGGCTTTTTTATTAAGGCTGTGGCTATTTTTAAAACTATTTTAGGACTAAGGTCCTATTTATACCATTACATTGTGCTAATACAGCCAATAAAGCACACTTTGCCACAATATGCAGAAGCGAGTGTTACATTTTGAATGAAATGCTTTTGCATTGCAGCGATCTTTCAGAAATGGTACATACCATTGGTGTTTTTGGTGGAATTTTGTGCTCTAGGCGGCCTATTCAAGTGAACAAGCAGCTTTAAGTCAAGGTGCATTCTAAAATAATAAAAGGAGAAAATGTACTGCATACATATAAATGGACCCTTGTAATTGTGTTACAGTAATGTGCAATAAAACACACCGTTATCCTTACAATACCTCAACAAGCAGCGATGTGAACATCACAGTCCTATTACTTTTGAATGGCATCCTAATGCCTTGTACCATGGTGGCCAAAGCACAATGCACTGCAGTGCATCCATTTATTTCACTATACCTAGAATATATTCAGCTAATGTGAACCTAAGAAAATATTTATGAAAAACAAATAGAACAGAAAAATTCCATTCCAATTTTTTCTTCTCCACTTTTAGAAACCTGATTACCCTTTTTATCAAGCTATATTTAAAAATGAAGGAACAGTTTTTTAATTTTTGGTGATCAGGCTTCCAAAAGTGAAGAATAGGGGAACCATAATACCTCTAAAGCAGCCATTCCCAACTGTTGGGGGAACCATTATAAAACCTTTCAGGTCTTCAGGGAACTCCTGCAATATCCACAGCTCACAGTTCATCAGCTTGGTGATCAGTTGGAAGAACGCTTATTTCTTTTTGCCATTGGGAGAAATGTTACCCTTACAGATAACCAAAAACATACTGGTGTCAGTTAAATTGACCTGACAGGCACATATTGCTCACAGAACCCCTAGCAACCTTTGGAGGAAACCTAGGGATCCATTGAACCCTCCTTAAGAAAATGATCTTAAGTTAGTTTTATTCACTTGGAAATAGCAACTATTCCCCGCTTTCTATAGTGGCAACATGCTTCACAAGTGGTGAACAGGGTGCTTGAAAAAACACCAGTGACCCCACCTTGACCCAAGTTGTTCTCCACTTTTAAAGTATGAATACAAACTGGTGATCCTTGCTAAGCACCCCTTTAAAATGTAGTGAATGGGTCACATAAGCTCATCCTTGGTTGGTCCTTGGTAAAGTCTTAAAGGGTTTGTGAGTGACAGACCGCAAGCATAAAAGAGTTCCAGGTAAATGGGACACATAGAGAGACCTTCTGGTAAGAAAGAGTTGGAAAACTTTTTCTGCATGTTGTCAGGCACTCACCAATCCCTTAAGAATTTAAAGATTTAGTAAATTCGGGTGAATATAAAAGAAACTGCAGCACTTTCTTATTTAGTATATAAATAAATGCTCCCAATAAGACCTCGTGTCTTCTTCTGTTAGCTGTAATTGCTGCCTTCGAATTACTGACATTTTTTATCTGCAAAAAGTAAAAGGTTAAGACCCGCACCGTGACCTGCCTGTGATTGGTAGATTGAAATTCTAAGAGTTTTATGTTTGCTCTGTGCAATAAAGAAACATCAGGGCAGACCTGAATACATTTAAAGTGACTTTTAAAAAATTATTTGACTTAAAGGTCAGGCTCATTTATTTAATAGATATGCTGGCAAATAAAAATAGACTTTTAGGGGTACATAACTTATACATGGTACACTGCAAACAAACTAAAAAAGAGCATTAAATGTGATTCTAAAGTAGGGATCAGCCAAAATTTTTGATCAGGGGCCACAATGAGTTTTAAAATTTGACAGATGGGTCGGACCAGTATCTGATAGATGGAGAGTGTTTGTATGAACTGATATAAATTATGTTTAAAAGCCATTACCTAAAAGTAAAAGAAACTTTACAATCAAATTACATTCCATTTCAATGGGAACAGTGTTGTTGGTCACCCTTTTGGTGTGCCGGTTTAAAAAGCCCAACAGGTTGTAGTTTGCCCATGCCTGATCTAAAGCATTCATTTTCTTCTTTTGATATTGATGAATGATAAAGTGGGGACAGGAAGAAATGGTAAATCCAATATTTTATGGATGTCAATGGAATAGAAATAAATGTAAACTCATCCATGGGGATACCTATTAATTATTACGCATATTACGTAGATTTCCTTAATTTTTGGGACATTTCTTTATTAGATACAATAAATGGACATGGCTTTCATTACAAACAATTTTCCTTTTTACCATCAATCACAAGGTAAGAATTTTCTGGGTCAGATGTTTTTGAGTACAATCAAGAATATTATAAGCTTAGTGATTCACCAGGATTGAACTGGCATCTCTCTCCAGGAAAATGCTGGTGACCTTGGATAAACCCTGAAAAAGATGATGTTCTAGCAATGAAGGCAAATGTAGCCATTGTCATGAGGAAGTATTGAGTTTTGAGGTTGATTAATACCAGTAAAGGTTTCACTTAATTAGCATGCATGGAATCATCATGAAAAAGTGGCCAGTTCGTACTACATACTCCCTCCAGTACACCATATCATTATATACAGGATTACAGGTGAACGTTAACCCTGTGGATCATCATCATTCAATCTCAAGATAAGTCTTAGGAAACTAAACCTTCTTTTAACTTTCTTTTTAGCTCCATTTACTCCACACATGTAACAAGACATTTAATAAACCTTAATAGCCCTAATAGCACAAGCCGTGCTGCCTTCCTAACAAATGATCTTTCTTTTTTTTACCCATACAATAAAGGGCAGGAGGTGGGATTATAGGTTCTTCGATGTCCTTTCAAGCCTTTTAATGGTTAACATAACAACCTCTCATAAAGGAAACAACAAAGCCCGAAATTAGAGTGACCCCAGCACCCGTGCTTGTCACTAAAGTGAACTACATCATTGTGATCTGTAATTTTCCTGATGAATAGCTCCGGCATTAGCTCTCTGTACAATGTAAAAAGCCTCAATTTCGCAACAGGTATTATAGGGGCTATTATATAGCAGTTAAAACATCTCTATTCAAGCATTTCTAATGATCATTGACTATTTTTTTATGCATCGCCAGTCTACAGGTCTCGGTGTAATTTGTGAAAGATGCCTGGTTTACATTGACTTCCATTTTCTGATGCAGCAATTAAACCATTCAATGCAAATCTTTCCAATGCAGCTCATAGTTGTTGCATAGGATGTTGTTAAACAGAAATAAAAGTGTAAAAAAGCAAGTAAATGATGGAGAAGGGAATGGAGAAACTCAGATATAAGGAGAATAAATGACTGCCATGTTCAAATGCATAAAAGCCCCATTGAGTAACTTTTGAATGGGTTGGCTCAGTTGCTAGCACTTTGCAGCCATAGGTCTAGGTTCAATTATCAGCCAGGACTATATATACAAAGAGTTTGTATGTTCTCCCCGTGTTTGCATGGGTTTCCACCAGGCCTGCCATTTTTCGCCAAAAATATGCAGTTAGGTTAATTGGTTTCCACTCAAAACTGCCCTTAGACTGTATTAATGATATATGACTATGGTAGGGACATTAAGTTCTGGGTCCCTTTAAAGGACAGTTAATGATCTGACTATGGACTATGGCATCTTTTCCTAAATGCCAAAAATATAACTGGCTAATAATATCCAAGAGCTACAAAACTGTAGATGGGTGGCAGGGTCCGCTCCTCCCCCTGTGTCACTGTTTGTACAGCACTGCGTAATATGTCAGCACTATCTAAATACTGTTTAATAATATTAGTAATGGTGGTATAGTGGTTAGCCACCTTCTCACTGTAGCACTGTATCTGCTTCAGCTCTTTGCCATAACGCTTTTCAGCATCAGCATTGGATTTTCATGGGTTTCCTCTTGCATCCTGAGGACATGGGGGGACATTTCCTATATTAAATTGTGAGCTACTTTTATAGACACTTGGTAACAGAACTTTGGACTCTCAAGTGCTACGTAATGGCCCTGATTTATTAAAGCCCCCTGAGGTTGTAGAAGATAGACTATCATGGAAGAACCTGTGTGATCCAGAAAACCTGGAATAGATTTCTTTAAAAATCATTTGATATTAGTTGGCAAAATGTTTTAATCCCAAGCCAGATCCATTCCAGATTTGTGGGATCATCCAGGTTTTTCCATGATAGTCTATCTTCTCCAATCTTGAGGAGTTTTATTAAATCATACCTAACATTTTGGTGATTAAAATTTTGGTAGTAAAATTTTTGATTGAGCAAATATACTACTGTCTTAGGGGATGAAAAAGAAATGTATTTTTGCCAGCTGGAGCAAATTGGGCCATGCCTAAAAAAGGGGTTTGTCCTTCCTCTGTATGTGAATGGTTTGCTGGATCAAGTTTGTAATGAGTGAATCTTTTTCTTAGTTGAAATAAGTGGACATGAGTCATTTTAACAGTATGATTAAGTATTAGGTCTATATAAAAAAAAATGAAATAAGCATTCCCTGTTCTGTCCACATGAATAAATTCAACTATTTTTTTTTTATCAAATCTGATTCATTTCCATCTTGGCAGAAGCAATTGTTTATGATTACCCTGCCCATGTAGTGCAACTGATTTTTGCAGGATATTTTTTTAATTGAAACAACTATTAAATCAAACAGTTGTACGCTTAGATGTATTGCCAGAAAATTGCCTGGGTGAATTTGACTGTTATTTTACTCATCCAACATCAATGTGAATAATTAAACAGTACCAGGTTTCTATATTATCATATAGGTTCATGTATTATACAGCAAGGATAATTACACACATGCATGAATAGAGGAGAGGAAAAGAAAGAAAAGAAATAGAAAGAGGAGAGGAAAGGGAAGGAAAGGGAATAGGAAAAGAAATGAAAGGAAAAGAAAAGAAAGAGGAATGGAAAGAGGCAAGGGAACGAAAGGAAATAGAAAAAGAAAAGAAAAGAGCAAAGGCATTAAAAGAGGAGAGGACCGAAAAGGAAAAGAAAGAGGAAATGAAAGTGGAGAGGAAAGGAAAAATGAAAGGGAAAGCAGAAAGGAACAGAATAGGAAAGGAAACAGGAGAGGAAAAAGACAAGGAAAGTGTAATGCGCCTGGGCACACAAACCACAACCAACTCTAGATATCCTTTTATCAGGTTTTATTAATGTCATAAAACACAACAAGGGTTAAGTCCAAATAAGCAAAGTACAGGAGGGTAAGGCAAAGGCAGGTCAGGAACAATCCGAGGTCAGGGCAGGCAGCAGACAAGAATGGTCATTAACAATCCAAGGTCAGGGCAGGCAGAGTTCAGGCAAGAGTCAGGTTCAGACCAGGTCGCTATGGAAATGACAAATGGGATTAGCATAAACCAACACAAGGACGCACCCAAGCACACTGTGTTCACAGAGGCTTATAGCGGGCAATGGTGTACAGGACAGGCTCTCCTTAAATGGCCAGAGTGACCAATGACCTTGCGCCACCTGGCGCCATTTGATTGGACAGTAACTGAATCCCCTGCGGCCTAACTATGTCCCGCCCCGCGGCGAGGCAGCCGAGTGCCACTCACTTGGGGGTTACAAGAGGGACGCATGGTGTAGTGCGCACCTCTTCCCACAGGACCCCTAGGACGTGCACTACTTTGCACATCCAAAGGAGTGCTGAGAACAGGACTTTCTGTAACCACGTCCAGAGCAGCAGCCTCGGCCATGCTGCCTGCTACAGCGGCGTCTCCCTCTGCGGCTGGGATTCCCAGGGACGGCGCGGGCTCGCAGGAAAGGAAAGAGGAAAATGAAAGGAGAGGAAAGGGGAAATGAAAAGGAAAAAAAGGAAAAGAAAGGAGAAAAAAAGAAAGTAAAATAAGAACTGAAAAGAGTAAATTACAGAAACATAAAATTAAAGAAACATAACACCTGTGTTAAATTATCGAGTTATTGTATTTGAAAAAATGATGCCCAATTCTTTACTTATCGCCAAAAGGGGTCAGATACCTCTCAGAATAAACATTCTATGGAGTAACGTCCAACTATACATATTTTCCTGCATTTTCATTATTTTGCATGAATAATGCAGGGTGACATTACTAGGCCCCTACGAAAGAATTAGTTAAGCAAAAATCATGTATTTTTTATTGTGTGTTTTCTAGATTTTCCTAACTCTTTCTGGGAATGGGTAGGGGGTACTATGTATGCATTTTCCAGGGCAAAGTAAGTAGGGAATGAATTTACTTTTAGTTTGAGATTTTGTCTAAATTTTCTGTACCTGTCTGAATATTCCTACAGGCTTCATGCCCAGTTTGCCTGACAGGCTCATTAATTGCAGCTGTACAGTCCTGATTGAATGTCATGGCCCCCACTTCAATGTGTACCCTGGCGGCTGCCGAGATAATTGATAGGGTTGTTCTGATGCCAGTCACTCTCTTCAGGCCCAGCCAGAAAGTCTCATCTGCGTTCCAAGTCACATTAGACATGACAATTTGTGCTTTTGTCTTTTTCTTTTTGATGGGAGCGAGCAGGATCTTGTGCTGACAGGCGATGGTTGCCTGTGTCCTCCAGCTTTCATGTTATCAGGCATTTTTTCAGCTATAATAATTCTTTGTAAAGTATTTTGGGCAAATCAAGATCTAACATGGAAGCTTAAAACCTATGGCTAGGTCAGTCTAGGTCATAAGAAATTAAAAATGTAATAATTTAAATTATATGAGTATAATGAGTTTCTGGTTTTACATGCCATTTGTGTCTATTATGAGGGTCGTCCACCATCCCTGCTGGATTTTTTATTTATTTTATATCATTTAAAATGTACCAGAAGGACTGTGGCATGCAAAGAACAGAGAAAAACACAAAAAAAGATGTTGAAAATGTCCCAAATGGACAAGAATTACAGCAGGGTTGTCATGTAGGAAGAGACAAGACCACAAGGGAGCGTGCACAGAGGTGGTGTGAGCCCTGAGAAGGGCCAAGGTGCAGAGTCCAAGCTGTAACCAGGTTTTTCTCCAGAGCCTCTGTTGGTGAGGATGTTGCGCTGCTGGTTACTGCCAGGTTGCGGTCCTCGGGCACACCAAGGTCGGCAAAAGATGGTACTAAATCAGAAAGCAGAAGGATAGTTGAGGAAAGCCGGGGCTTGAGGCAGGCAGCAAGCAAGAGAGGTCAGGTCACACACCAGGGGTCAATTGCCAGGGATCCAGGGGACAGACACTGGTGACACAGGGGCCACTGCGGCACAGGGAACACAGGAGACACTGGAAGCAACAGGAGGCACAGGTGACTCAGGGATATCTACAGACTGAGAAGAACACTGGAACAGCACAGGGAAGTTGGCTGGGAACCAGCAGACTGGACAACAAGGGGTTATTGCAGGAGCTGGACAGAGGAAATACTGAATTAAGCACCAGATGAACAGGAACTAGCTCAACAGAACTAGGGGTTCAGCACAATGGAGACACATTGCACGAACACAGAGTGCAGTCTGTGAGCTAGCTAAATAACTAGCTAATAAGGCTGGTCAAGAGGCTATTTTCTGATTGGCCGAGGGATTGAATGGAATTGATAAAGCCTATCAGCAAACTTCTTGTGCCTGAGTGCTGAGTGTTTAAGATGCTCACAAGTAGAAGACCAGTTGTGGTTAAAGTCTTTCTGCAGGGCATTGAGTGCAGATATTTTGGCAGAGCAGGATTTAGGAGACGGAAGGCAAAGATGTTTGCCATAGACAATGTAGAAAGGTGATTCTTTGGTGCTGGCGCTAACATGGTTGTTGTGGGCGAACTCCACCCGTGGTAGCAGTTCTACCCATTCATCATGATGGGCAGAAACAAGGGCTCAGAGATATTGCTCCAGGGCTTGATTAACTTTCTTTTTCTGCCCAATAGTCTGCAGGTGATAGGCTGAGATGTCCACAGAGATGTCCAGGGATCTGCAAGCCTTCCCAAAAGCAAGAGGCAAATTGCACCCTGATTAGAAACTATATGCGTTTGCGCACCGTTAAAAAAAAATCAAAATGGGACAAAAGAACAAAGACCAACGAGCCTGGTGAGGGTTGAGGCGATGAGCCGACTGTAGGTATTGGAGGGTTTTGTGGTCAGTAAAAATAGTGACCTTGTGAGGAGAGCCCTCTAAAAGATAACGCCATTCTTCTAGAGCTAGTTTGATGGGCAGCAGCTCCTTGTCTACAATGGAGTAATTCTTCTCTGCTGGGGAGAACATCCGTGAAAAGAACGGACACGTGCATCAAGCTCCGGTGGAGGTCTGGAAAAGAATAGCTCCCACTCCAAGGAGGAATCAACTTCTATTGAGAAGGGCACATCTATTCTATTGATTGGAAACATCAGGCCTAATTTCATTCCTTCTTTAAGGAATGAAAAGCCTCAATAGCCTCAGAGGGCCAGTTCTTAGGGTCAGCATCCTTTCGGGTCAGTGCAGTGATGGGCGCTACAAGCGTGGAGTAATTTTGGATAAACTGCCCGTAGTGTTTGGTAAAACCCAGGTAACTCTGAGTAGCCTTAAGACTGCAGGGTAGCGGCCAGTTAGAGATAGCTGTAACCTTTTCGGAATCCAATGAGAGGCCATCTTTAGAAATAATGTATCCCAGGAAGAGCACCTGGGGGCATTTGAACAGGCACTTCTCTGCCTTAGTGTAGAGTCGGTTGTCTCTGTAAGACAGACATGTTGTCTGTGGGTAGGCAATTCAGGAGAGAAAATCAAAATGTCATCCAAATAGACAACGACACAGATGTACATAAGGTAACAAAACACTTTGTTGACAAAGTGTTGGAAGACAGCCCGAGCATTACAGAGACTGAAGGGCATCGCCAGAAATTCATAATGCCCATCCCTGGTAATAAATGCTGTCTTCCATTCGTCCCCCTCCTTGATCCGAATTAGGTTGTAGGCCCTCAGAGATCCAGTTTGGTGAAAATTTGAGCACCATGGAGACAGTCAAAGAGTTCAGGGATAAGTGGCAGTGGTGGTTTTTAATAGTGATGGTATTCAAACCACAGTAATCATTACACTTTTGGACAAAGAAAAACCCTGCGCCAGTGGGGGCAGAGGACTTACGTATAAATCCTCTCTGCTGATTCTCCTGGCTCTATCGCACAGTCATAGGAGCAATGGGGAGGAAGTTGCTTGGCCTGGCATTTGGAGAACACATCTTGGAAGTCCTTGTACTGGATTGGAATGGATGGAGCCAACTCCGACGCGGAGAGGGCAAGAGGCTTGAGAGGTTGGAGCTTGGTCAAACACAGAGAGTGACAAGAAGGACCTCAAGCCAATACCTTTGGAGTAGACCAATCTAACACTGGAGAGTGTTGTTAAAGCCATGGGAGTCCCAGGATGACTGCAAATGAGGCCTGGAGAAGTACAAGGAAGGTTATGGTCTCCCAATGTAGCACACCTACCGTCATTTGCATAGGCAAGGTTTGGAAGCAAATAAGTCTGCATAAGAGGATGGTACCATCCACTGTAGAGATACGCAGGGGTTGACTCAGTGGCTCTATAAGCCAGGCGCACTTTTTGGCAAAAGTAGTCGAAATTGCCTGCTGCTCCAGAATTGATGAAGGCCTTGAGGGCTAATGTGGACTTGTGATGAAGCTGAATGGCTATGGATGGACGCTGAGTCGGGGAGAGAAAAGTGACCTAGCATGCCCCCCTCAGTGCATACTAGACGCTGCAGTTTCCCGGCTTCTGTGAACAGAGTTTAATAAAGTGTCCTTTTGCCCACAATAGATGCAGAGGCCTGTAGATAAGCGCTGGGATGTTTCTTCAGAAGATTTTTATCTGGATGGTTATAAGGTCTCTAATTTCAGTATAACAGCCTGTGTCTTTGGAAGTAGTGTTCACTACAAAAATTCATGCTGATTTAATTTTCCAACACCTCTATAGGTGTGTTCATTTTAAGCCAATTAAGAAAATAATGAAAATGAGAGATAGAGAGAAAGAGAGAGAAAAAATATAAAGGAGAGGAGGATGGGGGAAGGGAGAAAGGAAATTAAAGAAAAGAAAGAGGAAATGAAAGAGGAAGAACAAATAAAGGAAAGAGGAAAAGAAACGAGAGTTGAAAAGAAAAGGTAGAGAAAGGAAAGAAGAAAAGAAATGAAAGGAAAGAGGAAAGGAAAGGGAAAAGAAAAAGAAAGGAGAATTAATAATGAAAGAGGAATGCAAAAAAAAAAAGAAAAGAAAGAGAGGAAAAAGGAGAGGAAAAAAGGAAAGTAGAGAAGAATAGAAAAAAGTAACAGAAAATGGACTGGAAAGAAAAGAGGAGGAGGAAAGAAAGAGGAAAGGAAATGAAAAGGGGAATAAAAAGAGGAAAGTTAATTAGAAAACATTTACACCCAGTTGTGTTCATTAATAATAAAATGATGCCAAATTCTTTTCAAAATACCCAAAGGTCATTAAAAACCTCCAGAATAAATCTTCTATGGAGTTACTTCTAAATATATATATTTTCTGCATTTAAAACCTATTCAGATGTTTGCAGCTCCTGGGGAAGGCTTATTACAATTGTATGTCTCTTAAAGGACTGGAAACAAAACACTCTCATAACAATTTTTTAATATTGTAGGATACTTTCCCTTCAAGATGGGCAGCACTTGTTAAAAAGAGCACTTAGAAAGCTTTTGTATTATTATGAAGAATGGCATCTGTTCCAACTTGAAGCTACTTCAGACTATTGCTAAGTAATTTTTTACTTGAAGAGTACTGAAACCTGAAGTACAAACCAAGTGCCTTCTAATATGTCAAATAACTACAGAGAGTTCCTTAAACATGGCAATAACGTTGTGAAAACTTAGAAATGGAAGCTGGAAGGTTTCTATAGCAATCTGCCTTCCCCGCTGAGCTGGGTTAAAGTCTCAGAAAAACTTAAATATTTATGGTTGGTTCTCTTCAATGCACAACTGAGTCTCAGTCCAAGAAGCTCGGTGTTTAGATTGCAAACATTTTAAGACTGACTCACCTCAGTGATCCCAGCAAGTCATCTCTATAGACAGTAGCCGGAGAGTAGCATTCCCTGAGAATTATGGTTTGTGAACAGTAGCTAATCCGTTTCTTTCCATTATTAAAGTGGCTTTTAAAGGAGAATTGTCTTTATAGTGCTTCTTGATTATAAATGAGAAAGAGGTCTGCTCTGTGGGAATTATCAGTATGGGGTAGAGATGTGCCTACTTAAAAGCTAAAGTTGGTTAAAAATTGAAATTAAATGGCAATCCCCAGCATGGGTTAAAAAAGCCCTTTTTATAAAATTGTTCATCCTACACTTATGGTACTGTAGGGATCCTTAGAATAAACAAGGGGCAGCCTACTGTCCTTCAAACCTTGGACATCTGAGCTGTAGCTAGTGGAAATGGAAATTGCCCTGGTGTCCATAAGCAATGCCACAGGCACCATGGTCTGTTGGAGTAAAAAATGCCAGAGGGTTGTCAACTAGTGGGAGTAAACATTGGCACAGTTCCAGTTAGTAGGAATAATGCCCTATACTTGGTGTCATAGATAGGGATATTGCTCCGTGGTCAAAAGTCAGTGGTCAAAAGTAAAGATGGATTAGGGACAAATTGGGCCATGGGCAAGGTAGCAACTTTGGCTCCCCATCACTTAATTTAAACATGATAAGGATCAAAATATACACAGGAGAAGCATCTATATTGGCATTTTTTTTACTGGTATGGTCCAGGAAGACACCAACTATCCACTGTCAAGTCCATTCTTCCTGGTGAAAGGACAAGAGGTAAACTGGTCTTTCCATTTGTACTATATGTCTGGTTTACTGCAGTCGTATGATACTTGTATCTGGTCTTCTTCTATAACCTTGGGCTCCGGCCCAGGGTTTCCAGTCCCTGGAAGAACAGTGCCCCATCACTTATAGCAATGGGAGGAATTCCATTATCTCAAGAGTCTGGCAAGTAAAGGGAGGCATCGGGTTCATAGGCTGTATTTTGCAGACCAGAGGTGTATTATCTTTGGAAAGGCAGACTTTTCATCATAGAACAGAAAAAAAACTTTCTCCTCTTCTCCTTAACATATAGGAATGGGGTTATGTATTTCACAGAAATAACTGGAAACTATCGAATACAGATGCAGCACATTAATGAAGCACAGAAAGTTATACGCGGAAAACATTTTTGGAAGGATCAAAAGTTTAATTTACCATTTATCGAACAGAAACAAACAGTTCAAAATAAAACCTACAAAATTTTCTCTAACCATCGATCAGTCATCCCCCAAGGAACCAAAGTGGTCCAAGGGTACCCAATACTAACCTTTTTTTACACAGTGAATGCATTTGTCTGCCTTTTGACTGCAGAAATCACAACACCTATTACACAGTGACTCTGTAATTGCTCAGAGCTCATTTTCAGACTGACAGGTAAACAATTATGTCTGCAGGAAGCATTGTTAGTTATATGATTCAATTTCATGCAAATGTTCACAAGGCAGCTCCTCCGACAGTTTGTGGTCCCGGTGTAAGCACAAAGTTTCTGCAATAATATTCTTGAAACCATGCCAAAGGGGATTACGCAGGCATGACCGGGATGAACATGCATCCAGGCTTTTTACAAAATTACATATTTATTCATCGTCTTTGACATCATTGATAATGTATTAAAAAAACTCTGCCTTTTAAGTCATTAGAGGAGCTGTAAACCCCAGCTGGATGACATTTAGTTTGTACTGGGTATCGTAAACAATTGCCATTTTAAAATAAAATGACATTTTCATCTTTTTTTGCATCCAAATTCAGCTACATTGCTCTTTCCGTCCACAAATATTTTTTCATTGAAATTGACCATCATTAAACTAGACTGGCTTTCTGATAGAGTTAACCAAAGACTATGGCCTTGATTTTTTTAAAGTCCTCCAAAGCTGGAGAGAATACACTTTCATCAGTGAGGCTGGGTGATCCAGCAAACCTTGAAAAGATCTCTTCCATGATTGAAAACATTTGCTAACAAATAGCTAACAAATAGCTTGAGTATTAGGAAATCTATTACAGGTTTGCTGGACTACCCAGCTTCAATGATGAAAGTGTATTCTCTCCAGCCTTGGAGAACCTTAATAAATCAGGGCTTATGTCTGTGCAATGTGTGTAAGTGACAGGTGACAATGGAGAGACACTTGAACAAGTACCTTCTTGGCGGACCATTGTGCTTTCTTTTAATGAAATTAGCAGGATCAAAATAAAACAATTAAAAACATATCCATTTGTTAAAGCTTAAATAAAATACTAGTGCTTTATATGAGTGGTGGCTTCCAGGAGCCATCAAGTGGGAAAGCTGCTCACGGTGTACTTAGGATCCACCCAAGAACTAGTATTTAATTTGATAGTGGTAACTTGTGGTGGTCAGTGGCTTTAAAAATCCATCCTACTACCTAGAAATTTGCTTAGATTTACTTAATGTTACAGGTGGACTCCCCCCTTGGCAGGTGACAGGATAACCCGAGGTGCGGAATCTTAGTGACCTCCAGTCTTCACCAGTACATCCCGCAAGGAGTGATTGGCTGATGACCCTTGTGGCTACCAGTCTCCTTTGTTGCGAGGAGGTCACCAGGTTGCGGCCCCCAGGCTCTCCCCACCAGGAGGTGACAGGGAACAGATGACTTCAGTGTAGGAATGGCTATTCGGCCAAAACACAGCAAGTCAAAGCAATGTAGTTGAAAGTAGAGGCTGAGGTCAGGGCAGGTGGCAGACAAAGCAAGGTCAGATAATAGGTTTGGTTCAGGGCAGGCGGCAATCACTGTCAAATCCAGAAAATCAGAACAGGGAACAAGTTTGGCAGAGAAGCAAAAACTATATTGAGGATCCACCATCCTAAACCTGGGACTGGAGAGGTTTAAAAAGGCTCAGAAGCCAATGGCAGGACAGGATTGAAGTGCAGCACATATTTCGAAATCCCAGCTATGCAAAGCCTCAATTTCTGTGTAGGGGATGCCGAGGTTGGTGGAAAATGCATGGCTAAAGGGAGACAGGTGATGCTGCAGCTTGCTGAACAGATGATCTTCAGGTGGAATGGTAACACTTAAAAACAAAAAACATGCTTTTTAAAAAAAACAAAAACAAAATTAATTTGGGGCATGATCCTGCAGCTCCCATTAGACCATAAGGAAACACACCTATTGTGCTCGCTCATCCAATCTGCATTCTTCCTAAATTACAATGACACCACTGTACAGTGCAATACCCCCTCCCCAAATCCTACGGTGCAATTGACCATGAAAATATTAAGACAGATCCAGGAAATTATATTAGTTTTATATACATGATAAAATGTAATGATTTTTAATGAACACACAGTTGGATTAAATGGCAATCTGTCATTAACTACCCACTGTTCAGGCTTTATTACAAGCTAGGTGAGGTCTGAGGTCTGAGTCTCGATCTAGTGTTGGCTCCACTGATGGTTGGTGATAATTATATATTCTTGCTGCGTGTCATTCCAGATAAAGCCTTATTATTAATTAGTTACTGTCAAATGGGACTAATAAAAAACCTTGGAAAGTGACTGAATTATTGATTCTGCAATATATTGTACATGCTGCTAATAAATCGATTGTATCCGGACCACCTGCAGTGTTTAGATAACTCTCAGTATGCAGTCATTGCATCCTCACAGCCTTGGTAAATCCTGGACCCGTACTGGAGATAACGTGGTCTGATTTGGGTGAGCTGTCAATGTCCTGTTAAAGGAAATGAGATGACAATATAAAGTGTAATGCAGCTGCCTCCATCAATAAGCCCAAAAAAACCTATGAAAGAATTTTTTTTTCCCAATATTTTTATGATTTATGTGTGAGTTCAGCCCTAAGGTACATAGGAGTATCCTTGATGGAAAAGGCACATTATCCCAACAATATTAGGTCCTACTCATTTTTATTTTGTATTTGTTTATTTGTATGCGGCCTGTAAAGAACGCATAGAGCAGGGTGCACCTCCAGTTTATTCCTGGTATTGTGGCCAAAATATGCTAGACCCAAAAGAAGGCCAACAGAAAATACTGGTGGATACAAAAGAGTAACTGGGTAATCATGGATGTTGCATTGTTGGGAAAATGCACTCTGGCAAGTACTGTGCCTGTGCTATATTTGCACAATATGGCAATAAACCATCTGTTCCAGAATAAGTAAATATAATATTAAAAAAACATTTTTTGTAACTCCTAATATTGTTTTATGTATTTACCATATAAATATAACTATATGTTAGATAAGGGCAGCCATGACTGCTCATTACATCCAAGGGAGGTCTGTGAACCTGGGTTGCAAATACAACTAGTGCAGCAACACAATACCAGAAGTGGCCATTTGATGAATGGACATAGTAAAAACCTAATGGGCTTTTATGGGAAAAAGTTGGATGGCTCCCCAGCAGTCCCACAGTAAAAACAAAACTTGTATGATATGCATTGGGCATATTTGCATACCACATATGACTCAAGAGAACCAACCCAGATCCTTCCTTCTCCAGGAGGTTGGTGGTATCAGTTTGCCACAGTGAAATAGTCTTTGAGATGGCAATATAACTTCGCAAAATGGTGAAAATTTGCATGAATTTGTTGTCTCCACGAAAAAAATAAGTTTGTGCACGCAAAACAATTTTTTGGATTGTTCCTTGAATATTTCAACCTGGGAAAACTGTTCCAATAAATGACGATTGGGTGAAAGGATTTAACCTCTCTCATTTCATGTTGTATCTACAAGAATGGACATAAGGGGAAGTGTCTCATATTGGACACGGATGTTTTATCTATTGCCTACTGCCACGCTTGGAGAAATGGAACCACTTGGGAGCACAATAAATTGCTCAGTGGTGGTTAATGCCATAAGAAGGGGTAGCCGCAGAGTTTAAGTAACAGCCTGGTCTTCTCTAGAACTTGTGAGTGTGTTGCGCTGGTGACTTTTGCCAAGTTACGAGCCTTGGACACACCAGGGTGGTAGAACAGTGTGAAGTGAATAGTCAATGAAGGCCGGGGTCAAGGCAGGCAGCAAACTGGAAAGGTCAGAAACAAAGCCAGGGGACCAGTAGCAAAAAGCAAGAAATAGACTCTGGGGGGTCAAAGACACAGGGGAACATAGGAGACACAGGAAGAGACTGGAGGCAGGGGTGACACGGGAGTTAGTAAAGACACAGAGGAATTCAGGAGAAACAGAAAGACACCACGGACAGCAACATAGAGACTGCACAAAGGAAACAGCAGACTGGATAACAAGGGGAGGAACAGGAGCTGGAATGGGAAACACTCAATTAGTCAATAGCTGAGTAGGAAACACTGCAGCAACGTTGGGGGGCTCGGCAGTAGTCTGGAAAACATTGCTCCAACACTACGTCTGAGTGCTGCGTCTGAGCCAGCTAAATAACCCGGGGACCAACAAGAGGCCATCTCCTGAGTGGCCGGTAAGAGGGGCAATGCATATAAAACCTTGAAGAGCCGGCGAGCCCAGGGTCAGAACTGCCCACATGAGCAGAAGAGAGGAGTAGTCAATTTAGTGAGGAGCAGGTAAGTGTGATATATATATATTTATAATATTTATAAAAAGGGATAAAATACATTTTTTTTCCAGGCCAGTAAAGTTATAAAGCTGAGCTAAAAAATCCAGACAGCAGCAATTTGTTCTACTTTTAGAAAACTGGAATGTTCACAAGCAAAAGGAAACATTTATGTGTTGATTCTTATCACCTCACATAGGATAAACTTTGCTGTGCTAAAAACACTTGTTCACAGCTTCAAGCAAAAATATAGTAGTTTGATATGACAGTGGTTGGAATGAATAGAATTGTGTAATTACCAATACCGCACAGCTCCAATAAAGCAAATAAAAAGTGCCAGAAGTGAATTTGGTATACAGGAGCGGTATTGGCGTCATCAAGTCCCATGGTGACTCACTAGGTCAGGTGAACTCATGGAGATGGGATATTAAAAGCAGATGTCCCCCCAACATTGCAAACAGCTCTCACCTGCTGACAGATGATGCAGTGTAAACCAAAACACAGATCAGACTTTTCTTTGAAACAGGTTTATCTCTCCTTGTATCCATATACGCATGATTTGGAATCCAGGTTATCATGTAGTTCAATGTTTCTCAGCCTTTTTTAACATAGAGTAACCCTAAAATACCTTTCACGTCTTCAGGAAACCCCTTCTTTAAATACTATATCCACAGCTTACAGTAAATTAGTGTGGTGATCAGTAGGAAGAATGCCTCCTACACTGATAGCCAATGGAAAGGCTGAAACTCCTTAAAGATAGGCAAAAAGATCATTGAAATCTGACCCAATAGTCACAACCTGCTCATTGGAAACCCCTAGAAACCTCCTGGAGAAACCCTAATGTTCCACAGAACCCTGGTTGTGAAAGATTCTCTTTCTATATACTGAATCGGGCTAATGTCCAAGACACATCCAAGCTTTTCCAGTCCAGCCAAGTCCCAGCCTTCTAACTTCACAGATTTCTTGTCAAAATAGTGTTGGGGCCAAGCTGTTGGGGCCAAGCTGTTGGGTTCAGCTGCCAAGCTGAGAGCACACTTTTCTTCTAAATGGTCCCAAGCTTGATGAGGAGTTGGGGCATAACTAGATGGCTTCTTGTGAATGGTGGAATAGTGCACAGCTTTGCTTTACACAAGCCTATCAAATTACTCCACAGTGGCAGAGGATCTCCTGCACCGTACCCATCTCTGGGTGACATGTCCAAGAATCAATCAAGCCCGTCTTATCCAGCCAAGTCCCAGCCTTCTAAACTTCTTCTTGAACCAAGCTGCGATGAGAGAATCAGAGAAAACGTGCTTCTTCTACATGGTCCCAAACTTGGTTCCATTATCTCAGGCTTCAACTCCTTCAACTCCACCTTGCTGACTACTCGAACATCCAGAAGCAAGGGTAAATCTTAAGTTAAAAATATGAATCTAAGAGAAAGCCCTCTGAAAAAGACTAGCCCCTTTCAGATGTCTTGGTATCTCAATCTCAGGCTTCCAGCCTTAAAATCTTGCGGGCAAAACCCACTGAGGTCTGGACAAAATTTGTAATGGAATAGGCAAGCTATGGTCAAACCAAAGGCATTGGAAGCCAGGCACTGTATTGGGTATGTATGGGGTACAAGCTCCAGAAATATTGAAAGGCAGTCCTAATCAGGAGCATGTACCTATGTCAACATTGAAAAGAATGATCTCTTCCAACACAGAATTATCAGCTCCACCTAACAGCTAACATTACACACTTGAATTTACAGGTTGTTCCTTCTTTCTGATGATGATCCTGCAAGGATTTTGGCCAACCATTTGTGATTTTGAGAACTTTGTCAAAGCCATAGATTCACTGTCAACCCAAATTACCATAGAACCTCAGCCTCATCCCTAAATCTTAGTACTGTTTGCCACAGGCTGAAAACATTTACATATGGGCCATATAAAATGTAAACATTTTCAGATACTATAACTGATATCTCTGAACCCCCATCTGCTATTGTTTCAAAGGAACTACAGGTGCCTGCATAGAGGTCTGAATTATGCAGATGGTACAAGCCTTATTTATGGTTAGCTAAGTGAAGCTATAACAAGCTATAAGAGAACACCAGAAATTTACTTCTTATCTGCAGCTTTTATCCTCAGCTGCCCTGCATTACCTGTCAACCTCTTTCAACAAATTTAGGAGCAAATAACATAATTAGCCAGTAATTTGTTTCAGGTCTGCAAAACATGAAAGACCAATAATTAGCAAAAGCAACAAATGAGCAGTCATTAACCCCTTCTCTTTTGCAATCCATAAATGAACATTCTCCCAAATGTGTCATGGATACATGTAAAACATTTTCCTTTTCGGAACCAGCAGCCGACAATTTGCACAGCTGCAAGCTCTCAATTCGGTCTGCCAGTGATAATTAGGAATATGCCACAGTGGTCCATGATGTGATCAATATGTCTATGGCATTACCATCAGTGCCATTAATTTTATAGCTATAGCACTATGTCATTAAAAGATAATAAATTAAAAATTAAGGATCTAAATCAAACTATGATACAAGTATTTAGAAATGATTTTGTTAAGCACGGTAGCCTTAGGCCCTTGGGGAGAAGAGGGGCTGTCTAACAAGCGAACCTTCCATTTTCATGATGAAAGATCTGCTAACACTGCTTTGACTTGCTCTACAGCTTCCAGTTACTTACCTACAGGTGCTGCACACAATAATTTCTTATATTTATGTCCAAGCATTCTCAGAGGCTGAAGCCTTCTATACATAAACACATCCAACCATGGGCAAGCTAGGAAAGTATATAAAGCAAGTGGTTCTCAATCAGGGTACCCCAAGAGGTTTCTAGGGGTTCCTTGGGAAATGAGCACTTTATGCCTCTCAGGTCATATACCATTGCCCCAATAGTCTTTTTGGCTATCTGTAAGGGTGACATTCTTCCCAATGACCAACAATGTAAGAAGCATTTTTCCTGCTGACCACAACTCTAATGTACTGTGAGCTATGAATATAGAAGGGGTTCCCCAAGATCTGAAATGCATTTCAAGGGTAAAAAAGCTAGGAAGAGATTAAATGGTTGGAAGTATCAGAAGGGTGGAGGGAAGAGTTCCAGATTTACTTATTTTTAGCACTTTACAAACATTCATTTATTTTTTATGATGCAAAATTTCCATTGGTATCCCTCCTCCCCTTTTATCTGAATTTGCAGAAGAACATAATGCAAGAATACCAATCTTGCATGTGATACTGAGCAACCAAGAGACCTGTGAAAAGAATTAGTTCCTTACTGTCAAATGAGCATCTTATCCTCTGTTCTTGTAAACCCATGACGAAAAGGCAGTAAGCCTCGCTTTCACAGGAGCAAAGCCTAATCCAAAGCCAGCAGCTAATTATATTTATCTGTTTGACTAATGACAGCATCATAATTACTATAGAAACAAAAAAGACATATGGTGATTGCTTTATCGCCAAACGGCAAGAGTTACTGATTATAATATCGTGCAGAACTTCTGGCTTGCCATGGAAACTAAAGACGGAGGAGAAATAAAAAAAGATGTTTTAACCCTTTTATCTTTTTGCATGGCAGTTAAAAAGGGTTTTCCATGTGTGATTTCTATTTACTCATTGTAATGAGACAGAAGGTGCCTTAACATGTGCAGTCACGTGGAAAAACACCCCCCTCCAATTCTTAGATAAGGGCACAATAAAAAATCACCTGGTCCTTAGCAGGTTCTAATATGATATACAATATACAATACAATAGGTTCCACTTTTTTAATTACTTAAAAAAATAAAGCCAATATGAAGAAGTAAAGGGGGAAAAAATAAGTACACCCCATGAATCAATAGCTTGTAGAACCACTTTTACCACCTCTGTGGAGGAATCTTTGCCCACTCTTCATTACAACATTGACTCAGTTCATTGAGGTTTGCGGTCACTAGTTCATGCACAGATCTTAAGATCTTGCAACAGCATTTCATTCATTTATAGTCTGGACTGGGCCATTGGCAATATCCATATTTTCTTATTTTTCAGCCATTCCGCTATAAATTTGCCATTGTACTTGGGATCATTGTCCTTTTGCATGACCCTTTGGCCAAAGTTTAGTTGTAAAAAAGATTACTATGATAATTACATTTGACTCTAGAATACTTTGGTATGATCAACTCAATGACCGCAAGGTTTCCCAGTCCTGTGGTTGCAAAGCCAGCCCAAATCTCCAATCCTTCACCATCCTGCTTGATAGTTGATATGAGCACTTTATACTGATATGCAGTGTTTGTTTTTCCCCATTGTGCATTTTGGCCAAAGATCTTCACTTCGTCTGCCTCAAGGACACCGTTCCACAAATCTTGTGGTATGTTCCGATGCAACTTTGCACACCTTAGTCATGCTGCAATGTTTTTTTTTTATAGAGAGAAGATGGTTTCTTCTCGGAATCCTTCCAAAGAAGCCATACTTGATCAATCTTTTTCTAATTGTACTGTGATGGAATTTGCCAATTAACATGCTGTTAAAGTTTGGGATTGGGCTCTTGGGTTTTTTTGCAATTTTCTTAAAGATTGCAGAGCTTGACCTTGAATTTGCGGATACATTAATTCCTAGGAAAATTGCAAACTACGTAGAATGTCTTCCAGTTGTGAATAATCTTTCTCATTGCACAATGATAGAGTCCAGATCTCCACGGAGACACCCGGGCACCCCGCAATAGGTAATGGGTCAGTAACCTGGAAGCCACTGAGTTCTTTGCTGCTGGGTGTCACCAAGTCGTGACCCTCGAGGGTCACCCTACCTGAAGAGGAAAGCTGGAATGGCCTTGATGTGGACACAGGCGGCTGATGTAGTCGGGGTCCTTAAAGGGGTTGGGGCAGGTAGCAGACAGGCGTAGTCAGGATCCAGGCATTTAGGGGGGAAAACTACAAGCAAATGTTTACCTTATATGAAAAGGGTTATCTACCCTTTAAAAAAAGTAAAAATGTTGCTGATAGGTCAGCTTTATTGCTATAACAGGCACTGGTTACTGGGAGCAGAGATTCTATAATATCCTTTGAGCCAATGACAGGGCAGATTTGAGCCAGTGACTAATCTGCTCCTATGTATGTATGTGCTAGGGATGCCGAATAGGTACATCTCAGGCTGCACGGCTAAAAGGAAACAGGGGATGCTGCTATTTACTTGTTCTAATTGCTGCTCCAAGTTACACCTCAGTACATTGTGGTGGGGCATCAGCCAGACAAGCGTCTCCTAACAGTTGGCAGCGAGTAGCTAGGGGAGATTCTAGGGTGACAGGTTCCTGAACGTGTCATTCCTGCAAGGCACTTTAAACAAGGTATAGGTGTGCATAGCATACTTGTTAATCAGGCAAAAGTTCACCCACGCCAAGAAAAATTTTAAAAACACATCACACAGGCATGGTCCAAAAGGAACAACAGTATCACTGGATGTTTGATTGCTGTAGACGCTCATCAGAACTAAAATGCAAAAGGATTTATGAAAGGTTAAAAAAAAATATTTATTAAATAGACAACTACACATTACTACAAATTGTGGAAATTTTTTATATCTGTTAAACTTTAAAAAGATTACAGTTTCTTTAAACAGCATGGAGTGAGCAGGATCCTACTTTATCCATCTTCTTGATGCTTAGCAAGACGTTCTCAGCAGTGCTCCTAGTTAAGTGATTTGTAGCGGATGATCTGATCTTGAAGAAAAAGGGATTGTCTGGTCTCATCAAGATCTTCCTGGCAGCCCAGTGGTGGCTGCTGCTCTGTACTGTCTCAGAATTGTAAAACATCTCCCACCTACTCAGGCTATGCTGTGTGGGTGGAAGAATCACCATCCTCCTGGTAACCCCCCCACTCTCCCAAGCAAATCTTCAGAAGAATGATTAATCCAGCTGCCTGCAGTTAAGTACAGGTATGCCGAAAGACCTCCTAGAAGACTGCCAATCAAATTTCATTAATTGCCAAGGGAAAGCAATCATTAGCTGTTGCTTATTTCAGCTGCTTCTGGATCAAGGACTCTTAATCCAAGTTATGACCTTTAATAATGCACAAAAGCGATTAATAATTCAGAAATAAGATGAGGCACTGAAAGGGATTAGAACAGAAGACACATTCTTGTTTCTCTTTCTTGCCAGCGCTTGGTCTTTGAGGGAGGGTTGAGAATTACTCATTTGTAAAAATATCATCAAGACCGAGAGAGAATTATAAAGCAAGCCTGGGCTTGTATTCAGGAAAATATTGTAGATATCAGAAGTTAGGTTTTCTTTGAAGACACAAAAACAGAAATTAGTAGACACAGAGGACACAGCCTACCTGTACAAATTAGAAGCTTCTGCCACCTGATGGTCGATAGGCAGTACTGCAATATTGTCATTCTACAGCTGCACACCTGGCCCCAGTCAGGCGTGTTTAAATTACCCTAAAACACTTGGTCATTGGGCCTGATTTATTAAAGCTCTCCAGGACTGGAAAAGACAGACTATCATGGGATAACATGGTTGATGCAACAAATCTAGGATCTGGTCCTGGATTGAACACATTGACCACCTAAAAGCAAATCATTTGTGATTCATGTTTACTGGCACACCTATGTTCTTCCATTAAAGTCTATCTTCTCCTATGTTTAAGAACTGTAATAAACCAGGCCCGTTTTTTAAATATTTATGTGTCTTGCTAACTGCCATGCTGTTATTTTTTTTCCCCTTGAATCTTGCTTTTGCCAACTATGTGTCATGTGTCATGTATTGTAAAGGTAGCCCTGTATGACAAAGGTGGCATTTGTTACTCTAGTCCAAACACCCCTTGGGAACAGAAACATTTCTATGTGGATTTGTGCCCACATACAAGAATGTGCCAGCGCCAATACATGAGGTTGTCAACTGGAGCCATCTTTCTTACTGCCCTAACCATGGCATGCTTTAAACCTTGCTTGCTTGCTTACTGCATGCCCTGAACCCAACTTCATGATGTGCTTTGTTTTTGCATATCTTTATTGTATTTGGCTCTGACTGTTTAGTTGGCTGTTACCTTTCAGTGACACAGAGAATCCACCAAACCCATTACCATTTCCTGAATGGTATTTTGACCCATCAAAATCTAAAATCAAAAAAGACCCATCACTGTTAGTAATCTGGTTTTCTGAACGTCTCTCAATCTAGAGCTGATCATAGTTGGATTAGAGACGCCCCGTCTCTCCACCACCACCAACAGCTAAATGGAACAAAAATGTGAAGACAGCAAAAACTCCAGTACAAGGATTCTTTTCTTAGTTCTGGATAGTGTAGGGAGGTTTAGAGTCCCTGCTACCTTTTGCATTGCATTCTAAGTCCTTATTTATGGGTGTTCCTATCTTTCAGTTTGACGGATACCAGCCAGAACAACGTAAAGGGGTTGATATCCCAAATCAATGGAAGCTCTTCACTTCTTAAGAATAATCACCAACTTGCAAGGGACAATACAGTCAGTTTATTAATGTGATTTACTTTCCATAGATTGCCCGATCACGTGTAAGAATAAATAAACAGAAAAACAAAATTTGATTTTTTTTTTTTGCTCATGAACGGATGATTGAAGTTAGCAGAGCTTCATCTGATTCACTGAACAAAGTGAATAATTCCTTGGACGGTGATAATTTGCAGGCAACGTTTCTTTAGTAAATCAACCATGAAGTGTTCTTTAATGGCAATACTGGCAGCAATAGAAATTTGTTTCTATTAAAAAAAAAAGGTTCTTTGCCTGTAATTTAATCCCAGAAAATCAACACAAAAATCCACATATAGGTTACTTTTAGTGCCTGTGAAGCATTCAACACGACACGAGAATTTACAAGGGTTATATCCTCTATAACAAAACATAAATAAGAGGTTTTGGTTGGAGCTGGTTTTTTATGCCAAAGATAATACAGATTAACATTTTCTACTGCATCCAGCTATATACCAGTCAGAGACAAGGGAAATACAGCCAAAATGCATTCAGGAAGAATTGTATTGCTTTTACCAAAATGTATGATGTTCCAATGTTAACAGTGCTGTTTAATACATTTAGAATGAATTTGGTTCCAAGTTCATATCTTGGCTAGAACACTATCTGGATGGAATTTTTTGGTTCTACTTGTATTTGCAAGGGTTTCCTTTGGGCATTCCATTTTTTTCCTGTATCCCAAAAACTGGTAGGGTTGTTGGCTTCACCCTACGACCCCTTTCAGATTTTTATTTGAAACCCAAACTGCTAAATTCTAGCTCCCAGCTGCCACATTTTAACTACTATGGCAGCGTTTCTCAATTTTTTTGACATGGGTGAACCCCTTAAAATGATTTTCAGGTCTCAGGGCATTCCTTCTATAAATACTATAGCCACAAATCACAGAAAATTAGCATTATGGTCAGTGACAAGAATACCTCTTACATTGCTGGCCATTGGGAGGAATGTGACCCTTACAGATAGCCAAAAAGATCAATGGTGTTACTTAAACTGACCCAAGAGTCACAAACTGCTCATTGCTTAAGGCACAATCTCTGGAGGAGCCCTAGGGTACGATCTACCCTTTGTGCAACCGTGGGCACCAAATGGCTCCAAGACGCTCCCATTTAGTTGAGCTTGTGGTAGAATTCTGCTGCCAACTTAAAGCCTGAAATGGACTCAAACATTGGGCTTAGACTGTGTTACTGTCATATGACTATGGGAGGGACATTATAAAAGCATTGATGGGTGGACTCTGGAAGGAAAAAGAGAACGAAGATGGCGGCAGCTTGTGATAAAACATGGATAGGTGAGTCGCATAGGATTAATATTACTTTTATTATTCGGTATTCATATAGCACCAACATACTATGCAGTACTTTAAAAAGTCCATAGTCTTGTCACTAGCTGTCCCTCAAGGGGGTTCACATTCTAATGTCCCTACCATAGTCATATGTCTTTAATACAGTCTAAGGTCAATTTGGGGCAATCCAATGAACCTATAGTGAGGAGAAAAAGTATTCGATCCCCTGCTGACATTGTACATTTTCCCTCTGACATGAGAAATGACCAGTCTATAATTGTAATGGTAGGTTTATTGTAGGTGTGAAAGACAGAATAACAACAAAAGAACCCTCAAAATCCCAGTGCTCAAAAGTCAGAGCTTGATGTGCATTGTAATGAAATAAGTGAAATAAGTGAAATAAGTATTTGATCCCCTATCAACCAGTCTGGAGACTAGCTAGGCCACTCCAGGACCTTCATGTACTTCTTCTTGAGCCACTCCTTTGTTGCCTTGGCCGTGTGTTTTGAGTAATTGTCACTCAAAACACAGAAAAAGAATTAAAAATTCATCCACGACCGATTTTCAATGCCCTGACTGAGGGAAGGAGGTGCTCACCCAAGATTTGAGGGTACAAGGCCCCATCCATTGTCTCTTCATTGCGGTGAAGGTGTCCTGTCCCCAGAAAAACACCCCCAAAGTATAATGTGTCCACCTCCATGTTTGATGGTAGGGATGGTGTTCTTGGGTTCATAAACAGCAATCTTCCTCCTCCAAACACGGCTAGTTGAATTGATGCCAAAGAGCTCAATTTTGGTCTCATATGACCACAACTTTCACCCAGTTCTCCTCTGGATCATTCAGATGTTCATTGGCAAACTGCAGACGGGCCTGTACATATGCTCTCTGAATCAGGAGGACCTTGCGGGCTCTGCAAGATTTCAGGTCATCACGGCGCATCGTGTTACCAGTTGTTTTCTTGGTGACTATGGTCCCAGCTGCCTTCAAATCATTGACAAGTTCCCCTTGTGTAGTTCTGGGGTGCTTTGTCACAGCTCTCATGATCATTGCAACTTCACGAGGGGGAGATCTTGCATGGAGCCCCAGACCGAGGGAGATTGACATTTATTTTGTGTTTCTTCCATTTGCGAATTATCGCAACAACTGTTGTCACCTTCTCACTAAGCTGCTTGGCGATAGTCTTGTAGCCCAGTCGAGCCTTGTGTAAGTCTACAATCTTGTCCCTGACATCCTTAGACAGCTCTTTGGTCTTGGCCATGGTGGCTAGTTTAGAATCTGATTGATTGATTGCTTCTGTGGACAGGTGTCTTTTATACAGGTACTGTAACAAGCTTGGATTAGGAGCACTCCTTTACAGAGGGTGCTCCTAATCTCAGCTCATTACCTGCATACAGTGAATACACCTGGGAGCCTGAAATCTTGCTGGTTGATAGGGAATCAAATTCTTATTTCACTCATTACAATGCACATCAAGCTCTGACTTTTGAGGATTCTGTCTCTCACAGCTACAATAAACCTACCATTACAATTATAGATTGGTCGTTTCTTTATCAGAGGGCAAGCATACAAAATCAGCATGGGATCAAATACTTCTTTCCCTCACTGTAACTGCATGTTTTCGGAATGTGGGAGGAAATTGGAGTAAGCAGAGGAAACCCATGCAAACACAGGGAAATGCTAGAGGGTTAACTGGCCTTAAAGTTTTCTCCATCTCTCGGGGTCTAGGGGTGAGATTTCTGTGCAATGTTCCCAGCTCTGCACACCCACTGTGCTCGTTATTAGGAGCTCTCACCATTTCTATTAGATTCTTCTATATTCTATATTACAGGTAATAAAATAGAAGGAACTGAAAGAAGGAACATCCAAAACTACAAGATGCACAGAAACAGAGTTGAAAATTAATGCAGGAAGATCTCCCTGTTAGGGTATCCAAGCTATCAGCTGATCAGACTCCATTTATAATTAAATATCACTTTTGTGTGGGCTGACCATTTGAAATACATTCTCACTGACAGCAATAACAGAAAAAGCAGACCACATGCTGAGCTAACGCTACTAGTAATGCTAATCTACAGCGAAAATTCAATCTCTGCACTCAAGACTTTTTATGGATTCTTTCTAATAGCATTTCAAATTCATTTCACAAACTCCCCTTAATAAGCCTTTAATGCACATATGTGATTATTCAGGGTTGTGATGGTTAGCAGAGAAAGTATTCACACCCCTGGTCATTCATCCATTACTCATAGGTTATTATAGGGAAACAACAGATACAGAGCACAGAATTTGTTAGGAGGTTGCAGAGGAACTCCGGGAGCCCAGATCCATCTTGCTCCAATGACAGTTTTATTACGATAACTTGATATCCAATAATAACAGGCTGGCGTAGGTGCATCTGTGGATGCAGCAGTCCCTTGTACCTGGACATAGTGCTGAAAAGGGACATGGACAGTAGATTTAGGTGAACATATCATATCTCAAAGGTAGGGAAAAATACATGAGATTTCCTAAAGATAGGTATTAAAGCTTGCATAGACTTGGACAAACTTAGCATTCTAACAGTGCAGGGAAAGTTAGCTGTGAAACATATAGGGCTCAATTGATAAAACAGGGACTCGGACTCTTTAATTACTGCCATTGAAACAAACATACCTGTAAGATACCTACAAAGGAATGCTGGAGGAAATATCTGATTCCCCTGTTTTATAAATAGGGCCCATAGAATGGATATTCCACAGCTATTTCTTTTTCCAGGACCATGTTGTTACCATCACGCTGTGTAGATGTATACGGGTTGCCACATTACTGAACACACAGGCTATCCCAAGGCAAGTACTCCTGTCTCTAGACCTTCCCCTATATCACACTATTCCTTTCCCATGACACAAAATTACATTCCTTTAATAATGTGATAATAGAATTCTGCAAGGTGCCTAGGACAACCAGGCATTTGCCACACATGCAGAATTGCCTTGCTTCTTAAGGAAATTATTGCCTTACAGCTTGAGGGATGATAAGGAATTAAAATGCCAAAGGTGAAGTTTTGCTTTGATTGTTTTACCGTGTTAAACTATGGGTCTGATTTATTCAAGCTGAAAAAGATAGACTTCTATCGGAGAACCTGGGTGATCCAGCAAACCTTGAATCGATCTGGTCCAGGATTGAAAACATTAACCAACTAATAGGACGTAATATGAAGAAATCCATTTCAGCCTGGCTGGATCACGAAGGTTCTCACATGATAAACTATCTTCTCCAGTTTTGGAGAGCTTTATTAAATCAAGTCCAATGTTTGCTATACAGCCACATATTGGATTTTAAATAAAGGTCTGCTCTAATAATAAAAATTAAAAAAAAAAAAAAAGAATGTATATTCTAGATTGACATGTTGGTCAATGTTCAAGTACTTCTTGGTATAGGGTGACAACAATCTCCTAACTGTTAGATGAAGCTGGATGAGATCAACAACACAAAAATATTAAAAAAGTTCATTTTTTTAAATAAAAATGGCAGTTTCTATTGATTCATGGTACTTTAGAAAACTAAAAGCACCCAGTTAGTGTTCAGACCTTTTTACTTCCGATGTAACTTTCATTTTGTTTATAATCTACCATTATAATCCAATTTCTTTAATACAGTACAAAGCGCAGACATTGTGTTTTATTGCAGAAAAAAATGAAGCCTCAATTTTATATTTTTTTCTGCAACAAAGGAATCTGCCCATCACAATGTAATTTCATAATATGATGTTTACAGTTGTACATAATTAAACCCTTCTATTTTGTCTAGTTGCATGCATACACTTGTGTCTAATTACTTCAAATTGTATGTAGCGCAAGTCTACAAATGACAGTAATTGCCAAATCAACCTTGTAAAATCATGGAAACATTTATATATCTTTGTAGAATTACAAAGTAGTATTGCGCGACTACCAAAAAAAAAGATATCTTGACCTACAACAGATATTAAAGTACTTTCCGGTCAGCTGCAGAAGGTTTATAATAAAAGGGCCATAAGGGAGACATAAGCTCAATGATCCTGCTACTAATTCTCTATAATTGGGTTTTTAGATAGGGATCATCCATTGTTTTTGGCTAACATTGGGCTGGAGTAGAAGCTGGATTGGATGTAAACTCAATTAATTGTTCATGCAGGTCCTCCTACTACATAGCTGTTGGTCAATGTAAGGACAGAGACTGATAGAAATAACCTTTTTTATAATTTTACATTTTTTTTATTGTCTTTTAGTCCTATCATAAATACCCAAGGAAAATATATAGAAAATACAATACCTTAGCCTTTGGGTCAAATTTCTACTTTTAAGAATCCACGATCAGGCAAGTCATTAATGCAGAAAGGGGCAGGTGATGTCTCTTCTGCAATAATCTTTCCTAAATGCCTGATTGCTATTGCTTCCTTGCAAAAAAGCTAAGCTGTGCTTACACAGTGTAAGCTTTGGATGCCAAGATACCCAGCATTTCTGGCTTCCTCGGCTCATGCCAGGAATGGACTCCCAGGTGCTTGCTCATCCTAGTTCGGGCAAATAAAATGACTGAAGATCAAAAGGATACAGTGAGGAAAGATGGTGGTACCCTGTAGGAGAATGGGGAGGAAGAGGTGAGTAATATAGGGGTTAGTTCCTCTTAAAGAAACTGTGCCAATCGTTCACCACTCCTAAATGCAAGCTGACTGGCCGATATCATGTAAATAGCAACCTGATATCTTAAAGAGCCGCTTTGCTCATCCCAGAAAAAAAATGACAGATTCTCTTGAATACACAACCTATGATTGATAATTATCAATCATAGGTTGTGTATTCAATCAGTTTTTATAATTGAAACTGATTATAATCAGTTTTGGTGTAGTATGCAACCATCCACCCATCCCCAACCACCATTGGTGTCTTGTGCCAATATATCCATTGGAAAATGCAATACTTTGTTCTAGAAGACTACCTAATAATATTTTTAACTTTAGTTACACTTTTACAATTGCTTGATCAGGCCAGTCATTATTGCAGAAAGGGACATGCTAGGTATCTTACCTGACTAATCGCTCCAGGTTTCTGGGGACAAAGTTGAGCTGTGCATGTGCGACAATAGCTGGGAAATTGCGGGTGCTGGGGATGAATGGAATAGCCAATTAAAATGACTAAGGTTGGGAGGAAGAAGAGAAGGAAGAGGACAGTGCTATTTTCTTACCATTTACTAGAAGGCGTGCCACCCAATCTTGCACCTGCACAGTGTGAGATCAGGTGATGTAAGAATAAGAACCTAGAAGAAGAGGAAAAAGATGATAGCGCTCAGTGTCCAGTCTGCTCCGAAAAGGAGAAGGAAGACGGTATAGCTTGGGACCTACTGGACTAGGGATACGAAGCTATCAATGGCTTTGCACTTTTAAAGCTAAGGTAATATAAACCAAGTATACAGACCAGGAAGCCTGGCAGAATTGTATTTGACTTGGCATGCTTGTTCTTGGAAGGCAATTAAATAAAAAAGAAAAGAAGCTAGGAAATGCTGCAAAGGAGGACTACAGGTGTGGACATCAGTGCAAGGAGAATGTTGGAGACCGGTGTGCTGCTAAGATATCCGGATTTGGTGAATATATAATATATGAGTATATTTTATTTGAAAAAAGATAAGGATAATAAGAAATCTTTTTTTTTTTTTTTTTAAACAAAACATCTAGTAATAGGTTAGAACCAATATTGTATAGATTTTCATATGAACCAAACTAAAAAGAAATATTATTTTTTTTAAATATATAAAAAATCTACAAGGATACCAAAACTGATTCCCCTTGAAAAATGTTTTTGTTTTTTTTAATCTTAATCACTCATCATTATGTACTGTCTCATATTTGAACATTGATTCCAATAAATGACGCACAATGTGCATAACAAGCCGGCCTGTAACACACCATGATTTGATTAAAAAAACAAAACAGAAGCCTTCAAGGCTTCAAGATAATTTTAATTTAAAAAGTTGCCACCAAAGACATCTCATATGAAGTGGAGGATGCTTTATCAAGCAATCTTCCCATTAATTTCAATAAAGCCAACGCTGCAAGGCTGTGCAAAGCTGAGAATATGTTTCTGCAATAAATAATTCAATAATTCAGTACTTGGAAGATCACATAATTACCGCGGGTGATGGATAAAAATGATTTTTTTGGCTTGAGTCATAAACTGTATAATGTATTGGACTATGTACTTTACCAGAATGATAACATGGAGCCGACACCTACGCTGATCGAAGACTCTCAGAGACATAGATATCAATCGCACCAATTGTAGGTAGAAATTCGAGAATTTTGCAAAAACATTCAAATTATAAAAAAAAATTGAAGATACTTAAGGCTACATTCTGGCCCAGATAATTGGTGTCTGTAGCCTTCCTTGATCAGGAATGCTTTTATAGATCTTATTGCCCTGGGAACATTATTAATTTATTTATTTTCTTTTCTGAGCACATGGTTGGAATTAATATTGCAGTGTTTGCCCTAACTTTTATTGATTTTTTTTTAAACAATGAAGCTTGTTTGTATAGATTTTTGTTATTATTAGCAAGAGCAATTTTGATGAAAAAGTTTTGCTTACTGAGCATTTAGCTGAGCCTTCACCACTGCCTTCGTAAAGACAGAATGTGAAACCCATAGCCCCCCGGGACTCATACCTCACATATCCCAGGAGGTTTTGGGTTGCTGATTCTGCAATAGCCTGATCTCAGGCAAGCGCAGAAGGGGCTTTCCCGGAATGTAAAATAATGAGCCAATCTCACACATGCACAGTATGATTAGCCCTTTTTTTTAATTTTCAGTAGGAAGCATCACCCGATCTCACGCATGCACAGTACGATATGGTGATGGAAGAAGAAGACGGAAGAAGATGGCAGCGCCTGGAGTCCTACCTGTGCCGGCACGCCATGGGAGCATCTGGAATCAGATTGCAGAGGGATTGGAGGCTTTATGAAATTAACGGTAAGTGTTATTTTTTTGTCATGAAAGTTCTCCTTAAGAAGCTTTTTTTTTTAGTGTAGTTATGCTTTCATTTATTTTATTTGAATGTATAGTTTGTTTGTTTTAAAAATTTTATACTACACTCTCTGCTTTTTCTATTTCTGTGGGGGAAAAGATCCAAAATGATGGGGGGACAATTTTGTTGACCTTCTATGTCCCCTGCAGTATTTCCTGGTTGCTCCAGCTGACCTCCACATCACTACTATGTCTTACAAAAGAAATGGTGATGAGTGATGACAGAAGCAAGAGAGTGTTAATTTGTTTTTTTACAGTAAGCATTTTTGTTTTAGCTGGTCAATGCAAGGGGGTGGCATTGACTGTGCAAAAAATTGGAATTCCCAATCAATGATTGATCAATATCTGTCAATCAAACATCAACTGGGGATTTCCTATTTTCTAGATTTTATGTTTTTTTAGAAATACTATGTCTTTTAGATATAATAACCATTGTATGACCACCATAAAGTGAAACTATATTGAAAAAATAACACTTACCTTTACAGGTTGAAAGCCGTCAATCTCCATGATCCTACTTGAGTTGGTCCTGTGTTGTCCCGTCTTCCATCTCCATCATGGCACAGAGCACTGGTTGCCGCCATCTTCTTCCTTCTTCTTCCTGGTTCTTCATCATACATCACCTGATACAGGTGCAGGCATGAGATTGGGTGACGTTCTTCCAGAAAATGGAAAACAAAAGTGCTGCCCCCACTGTTCATGCATGAGTTTGGCATTGTTTAGATAGATAGAAGATAGAAATAGAAAGCCAAGAAAGAAACACAGAAGATCAATGTAGCCAAAAGCAACAGAAATAAGTAAAGGAGAGGGATGAGGAGATTAAAACATCAAAAGAGAGAAGAGCCATCACCAAGAGCCATCACTAGCCTTATGGATCGGAATGCCCTGACCAAACCCGACCTCATATCTAACGGCGGCAATGTGAGGCACCTGTCACACTGATTTGTGGATTTAATGGTGTCAAACTTGTTCTTATGAAGCAAAGTTCAGTTTTTAGAACAGGGAAACATAAAAAAATCCA